>NC_056745.1:961933317-961935817 GCF_019279795.1 Protopterus annectens
CAATATGTACGTATTAAAGTGCAAGCAGTGTATCATAGAATGGTACAATGAAAAGTCATATTGTAAAACGTGTATATGATGTTCCCAAAAGTCTATGTAGTATTTGGCAAAAGCAGATGTTGTGTGTTGTGTTCTCGAGTATTAATATGATTAGCCAATGTTGAAAAGGCTAACTGGTGGCGAGTGCATCAAATTCTGTCGAATATGCATATAGTGCTGCAGATGGTGAGATAAAAAATGGTTTTGTAATAAAAATGCAAATAGAATATCCAAATTCTCTATAGCAGTCGCAACATCCATATACAATTGTATAACTGTGCTAAATCAAAAGTAAATGCTGTGGCAGAAAGTATATGATAAGCGTAAATACTGGCTATGAGGCGCGTGGGGTGCGTCAAGCCAGCATATATACGTTAATCCCACTTGTCAATGTTATAGGATATATATATATATAGATAGATGTAGCGTACATTCCTGAGTCAAATCCTAGGGACAGTGTTATGTTGTTATCAATATCCTGACATAAGATAGGTATGCTGTTGTAATGAAGCAAATCCAATATCACTGAAATATTAAGCACAAAAGTATGTATTTACAAGTGTATGTTGTGATGCATGATAATCAAAGCTTCCAATCTTTCTCACATCTAATTGTATGCATGCGGCATTATATGAAAAGATATAATCTCAACGCTGTAGAGTAACAAAACTGTCCATTGAAGATGTGAAAAAATATAGTAGCTATAGGGGCCTAGATTTAAGTACGGGTTTCAAGGATAGTGTCTCATTCAGGCCAAGGCACCTATGTGCACCCAGTCTGAAGATCCACTTGAGTTCTAGCCCCTCCGTAATATTTACAATATCTCCTGCCCTAATTGTCGGATGGGCAACTTGCAGAACCTGGAACAAAAATGTATGGTCGTCCCCATGTGTAAGCATATGTTTGGAAATGGCACTGTATGTTTCCCTCCTAGCATACGCATATAGATGGTCACGAATTCTTTCCCTGATGGTTCTGTTGGTTTTACCAACGTAAAAAGAAAAACAGGTACAGCAATATGCCACATATACCACATTTCTGGTTAAGCAATTAGAACTGTGATGTAATTCCCAAAGTTTGCCGTCATTGGGACACCTGAAAAACCTAGAGCTGTCAATGTATGCACACTGTGCACAAGATCCACACTTTCTTGTGCCAAGTTGCCATGGCAGAATGTCTTTGGGCCCAGTGCCAGATAGCCTCGGGTAGCATAATAGTTGCTTCAAGTTGCTACTGTTCTTAAAGATGTACCTAGGGCAATTGCCAACAATCCGTTTTACTTCTTGATCAGCCATAAGTGAGTTCCAGTTTTCTCCAATGACTCGTTGTACAAATGGTATATTAGTGCCCAATGGCATTACTATAGATAACTGTTTGTTCTGTTCAGATTTCTTACAGACAGTTGGCTGCGCTTCTCCAAAATATGGTCTCCCTCGGGTGTTTCTCAATTTCTGTGCTATGTGGCATTGGGTTTCAACCTTTTTACAATCATAACCCCTAGCGATAAAATTGTCTTTTAGTTGACCAAGTTGTGATATAAAGTCAACTTCAAGTGAACAGAGGCGAGAGAGGCGAAGTGCTTGCCCTTTAATTATGTTATTGAAGATTTTCTTATCATGCATGCTATCACTAGCTAAGTATGTTGGTACATAGCATGTTTTCCTGTAAATACAGGAAGAAAAATTATCACCTAGCTTGGTGATGGTAGTGTCCAAGTAATTGATAGATTCTGTAGATGATTCCATTGTAAATTTAAGAAAACCTGGGAGATTATTAAGATGATTGTGAAACTGTATAAGAGAGTCTGTTGTGCCCCTCCATAAAATAAACAGGTCGTCGACAAATCTTCTATAGAAGACAATGTTGTTATGTGTCTTCATTACATTGGTCTCCCAGGCTACCATCACTAAATTGGCATAAGAGTTCGCGCAGCTTGTGCCCATCGCGACTCCAGTACATTGCCTGTAGATGTCATCATTAAATGTGAATAGATTGTTGTCAAGTACTGTTTCCAATAACAGGCAGATGAAATCACATTCCAATGTTGAAAAATGGTCAAGCAATACAGACTTGACCAAGTCTACACCCTCATCATTGGGGATACATGTAAACAGTGATACTACGTCAAAAGTTGACAGGAGCAACTCAGATTTGTTGTCAATCAAATTAATCGCTTCAAACAGGTCACCCAGAAACTGGCCTGTATCCTTCAGTACGTATGGAAACTTGGATAACACCTCCTTAAGCCTGTGATCGAGATATATCGATAAGGGCTCAGTGAGCCATCCTGATCCGGCCACGATTGGCCTTAATGGGGGTTTATATTCATCCTTGTGGATTTTTGGAAGTCCACTGATGGTGGGTATCAGGGGTGAATCCACTCGAAGATAATCCAAAAGATCCTTAGTAAGAACCCCTAGTCTATAACTATCTTCCAAAGTACAGGAGACTCGATTATTCG
>NC_056745.1:961940817-961943317 GCF_019279795.1 Protopterus annectens
TTCAGATAAGGCTCGTAAGACTGTTGGGACGGTAGTTTCCATGATCCAAGGTGGATCCCCCCTTGTGGAGTGGGATAACTGTAGCTCTGCACCACCCAGTGGGCACAAAACCTGAGGTGAGGCTATGATTAAACATGACACTTAGGTGAGGTGCTAGTTCATATTGGAGTTCATGTAGTACACAGCCCGGGATGTCATCTGGTCCCATAGATGCTGTATTCTTAGCTTTGGAGAGTGTGTTTTTTACCTGTGTGGCCGTTATTACCGGAATTTGGCAATCTTCCAGTATTGAGATGGGCCGTTTAGGCGGTGAGAGGGGGGTGAAGTTGGCACTGAATCGATTTGCCAGGATATTGGCGATATCCTTGGGATCAGTATATTTAATGCCATTCTGTTTTAGCTCACAGCAGATCTGAGCAATGCCATGTAGATTCTTGACATAGTTATAGAATGCCTTGTGGTTGTCTTTGGAATCTTTGGCAATTTTATTTTCGTAACTAGCTTTGGAGGATTTTATGATGGATCTCAGTTTCTTACTGAGACTTGTAAGGGAGTTTTTTGCATCCTGAGATTTTCCTCTTTTCTGTAACAGTTTCTTCCTTTTGTTGTAAAGTTTGTTTATGGCAGAGGACCACCAGATTGGCTTCCTTTTTTTGGAGGAGAGCATCTTGGTTCTATTTGGGATGGGACGATTCATGCATGAGTGGATGTGCTTGTACAGTGCCATAGTGTAGGATTCAGCAGTCAAACTTTCAGTTCCCGTCTGCATGGGTGTCATGAAGTTTGTCACTTCTGACTTGAGTAGAATGAAGTTGGCTTTGGAAAAGTTTTTTATGGAGGTTTCCTTATTGGGGTGGGGGTTGGGGTGGTTTGTGGATGTTAAGGGTGATTAGCTTATGGTCAGACCTGGCTAACGAGTGGTGACTATAGGTGTGGATCATTGATTTCCCATGTTGGTAATGACCAGGTCTAGGATACTGGTGCCCCTGGTGGGACTATGGATTAGTTGATCCAGGGCATTGGAATTTATGAATTCCATGAACCGTTGGGCAAAGATGTTGGTACATGAGTAGTTTTCCCAGTCAATGGCAGGGTAGTTAAAAATCACCCAGTATTAGGGTGTTTGGTTCTATCTTAATATTTTCCAGTATGTTTAGAAAGGTGTAGTGAGAATCTTGGGGCATGGTGGGGGATCTGTAGCAAGCTACAGTTTGGATTGCAGTCTTACCTAGTGTTAGTTGCACCTGGAGAATTTCAGAAGCATTGTTTTGGCTAACTAGCCTGTTAGTGAGAATATCCTTGGTGAATATGGACACTCCTCCCCCTTTAGTTTTTCAGTCCTGGTTTGCTGGCCGAAAAGTGTAGTAAGAGTTGTAGCCTGGTATTGCAGGGGTGCTCTCTGGAGCCTTGAACCAGGTCTGTTACTGCACAGATATCGATGATCTCCATTTTTAGGAGTGCCTCGAGAGAGTGCATTTTGAGGTTTAGACTTCTAGCATTGAGTAGCATTACCTTCAGATTTTGCATGCTTGTACCTGTTACGGTGGTGATTTTGTCCTTTGAAATTTGCCTAAAAAAGATACTATAGTATAGCCTTAGCCAGTAACCTGAATCCCAAGGGCGACAGGTGCAGACCATCTCTGGCAAAGCATCGTGGTCTGTCAATCATGTCGTCCCAGACAGACAGATACTGGATCCCCTTTGAATGACACCAGAAGCTTAGCCAGTTGTTGAAGTCAATTATTTTGTCTTTACATTGTGGTATCATTCTGGGTGAAGACAGGATGCTACTCAGGACTAGGGTCATACCTGCCTGGGCCACATGATCCGAGAACTCTTCCATGTCTCTTTTCATGTAGTCCAGTGAGGTATGTCTCAAGTCATTCACTCCAACATGGACGAAGACAGAGCCATATTTGTACTTGCTGTGGATTGACTTGAGTGCATGCGTTATGTGTTGGATCCTGGCACCCAACAGACAGATGACTGTAATTTTCTCCTTGTTCAGCCTGGTGAGTGCGACATTAGTGTGCTGGACTATGGAGTCACCTATGACTAAAGTGTTAGGTACGTTGTCTTGCCTTAGGGTCTATTGCTGGGTGGCACACTGGTGTTGTGAGCTATGTGACACTTTGGTTGTGACTGGTGTTTGTTTGCATTTCAGCTTCAGAGGTCCTTGTTGCTTGGGCAGGTTACAGTTAAGGGCCTCCGCATATGTGGATTTAGTGTTGCTATATTTGGGTGTTGGTGGTGTGGGTTTAGAAGGGCTATGTGTTGTTTGACTGTCTAGCACAATCTTGGGTGGAGAGAGCTTTGCTTCCAGTTTGGCTATGTAAGTGCATCTCTCACAGGTTGTAGTGTTGGGTGGTACGCGGAGAGGGTTGTCTGTGTACATGAAGCAATTGCTGCATTGACCCAGTATGCCCAAATTAACCAGGTGGACAGGAGAAATCACCAGAAGCTGACCCTTGTTTGGTGCTTTTTTTTTTTTTTGTAAAGT
>NC_056745.1:961945817-961998317 GCF_019279795.1 Protopterus annectens
GAAGCTGCGTCTGCAGCTGGTGCACTGAAGTCTTCCTTTAACATACTGTACTGTTAGCGAACAGCCTTTGGAATCTGGGCCATTGTTTAATCAGCGGGAAAAGTTTATTTCCAAGAAGGGAATTTTCTGGATGATGAATCTATTTCTACATCACTTTGTTTATCTACTGGGAGGGTGCAGATCTTTGGGTCTAGTATGAGCTGAGCTGTTCTTCTTATTGAGTTATAGGAGGACAAGGACCACTGGATCTCTTTTAGTGGAGTAAGCAAAGCATAGATCTCCCTTTAGACATCTATGACACAGACTACATCTACAGGTCTTCTTGTCTCAAAACGTTTTTTAACAGCAGAAATCTTTTTGTTAGGAACATATGGAAATTTATATTGAGTGTGATATATGACAAATGAATGTTATACTCTGTATTGGATTTTATCTGTACTGAATAAAGGGTAAGTCTAAAAGTGGTGGGCCTGACAAACTTTTCATTTTGTATGTGCTTTTTATTCTGTATGTTATGCAGCATTTCTTTTTTTCCCTGAAAAAAGAAATACTAGAATTTTAACCATTCAGTTTAAGCAGATTTTCCATACACCAGATATTTACTACGATAAGCTCTTTTTGAAAATGTCAGATTCCTGGCAAGGTTTTTACTGCTGCACCCATTGGAAAGTCATCTGCAAATCTGGTTAACCAGAGATCCTGGTTATTATTTGTAGGATCAGAGACAGGGGTGCCGGAAACTGTCGAAGGCTGGGTGGGGGCACAGTGATTTTACAAGGGCAACATTTTTAAAGGTATTTACTATCATTACAGGAGCATTAGCATAATCCAAGCCAGGTTTCATTAAGGATAATTGCACATAAATATGCAAATGAGTGTCTTATCACAGCAGGATAAAAGAGTTTTACACAGTTAATCCCTTGTGCTAATCAGATAAAAAACAATGTAAGCTTTCTACCAGCATTTTCCAACTGGGATGTGTTGGATTCAGCTCAAGAGCGCAAAAGAACCCTTGTAATGTAAAATGAGCTGGTTTTGAGCTCAAGTGCAGTAGCAAATCAAATGCTTTACAACAGATTTCCTGCTATATCAGGAATCTTTGGAAATAAATTTGCTAACCCTGAGAAATGCTCCAAAAATACAGAAAAAATTGTGCAACTAAGGAGAACACAAAGAAACTTTGCAAAGCTTAGAAATATTTTGGCACACTCAGGGGAACTTTGGCAAACCCAGAACAGCTTTTGCAGTACCAGGAGTTTAGGAAATACAAAGAGATGGCATTTTTTAATACGTGCAGGCTGAAACACATGATAAATTCAACCAAATCAATAAATTCAGAAAATAAGCGTTATATAGCAGTAAGACAGTTACAGTGAGTGCAAAAAAGTACTTGTATCAGGTGTAGCCTAGGTCCACATGTTTTTTAAAGCAATCCAAGTCTTGTAATCAAGGTGTCCTAGACAGGCACAGGGGAAACTATGAATAAATGAGCACAATCTCACAAAAACTATTTTTTACACCAACAAGATGAAAGACTTTTACACAGTCAATCTCTCAGGCCAATCAAATAAAAAACACAACGCTTCTACCAGAAGTTTCCAACTTGGATGGATCCAATGCCATGGAAAGAATTTCATTAACCCTGAAATGTTCAACAAAATACAGACAAAAGTGCACAGCAAAGAAAAACTTTGCATAGCTACTAACATAGTATTACACATTAATCTCTTCTCACACTGTATTCTTACAGAAAGCCCTCCAAACCAAGAATCGTCAAGCTGCAGTTAATTTCCAAACATAGTTATAGGATCAAGGATTCATAGATTTATAGGAGGTTACTGTGCTAATGGCTATAGGAACTTTAACAGCCTAGCCATGTTATACCCATGTTCCCACAGGCCATTTCATTTCACCTAGATTTCCAAGAAATAGATTCTAAATATTAAAGGGTCCAGCATAAATCTATAAAACCATGCAGTACCATAAACACTCAAGAAATAACTAATAAATGAAAACTACAGTACGCTGTGGGGGTAACACTTTTTTGTAGTAAAAACATACAATCCCATTGTAGATGGAAAAGAATTACAGGCAGGACTCACAATGAAAAGTAAAATTGTAAATAAACATACCATTAGAATCCCAGTGATTCTTTTTTCTCTCTTAGAAAATATGAGCGGAGTGTGTGTGTTTTGTGTGTGCATTTGTAGTGTGTGCGAGTGTATATGAATGTCTGACTGTGTATATGCGCTTGTTGCTTCTGCATGTGTATTTATTTGTAGCATGTGCGTGTGCTTGTAGAGTCTGGGTTAGAGAGAGAGAGAGAGAGAGAGAGAGAGAGAGAGAGTGTGTGTGTGTGTGTGTGTGTGTGTGTGTGTGTGTGTGTGTGTGTGTGTGTGTGTGTGTGTGTGTGTGCTTCTTGCTTATGAGTAAGTATGTGCTTTGTGTGACTGTGCACACGTGTGTGCTTGTTGTGAGTGTGTGTGTGTATGTGTATATGTGTCTGTGTATCATTTTTAATTATTATTGCCAACAGTGCACGACAATGACTGCTGCTGCTTCTCAGTGCTATACAGTTTGGTTTTTACTTGGTGTGCCTTCTGTGCAGATTTCAAATCTTCCCATGTACATTTTCCTTCAGTGGTGTTGCTGGGGGGGATGCTGGTACACTGAGCATTCCCTACACTAATGGAAAGGAGTCTTGCTCATTTAATTTTTTTTCAAAGACATTGCCTAAACACAGGTAATATTCATGCTTTGCCTTGAAAGAAACCATGTATTATCTTTGAGTAAATACTCACAGGCTTCATTTTCATGTTATTTACTACGAGAAGTACATTGCAGAGATTGCTATCCTACACCTTAGCTGTGCAAACCCACACACACACACACACACACACACACACACACACACACACACACACACACACACACACTGAAATATCATGCTGGAAATAAAGGACTACTCTTAAAGGGAACTCCACATAATTTAGCTGGAGTGCTTACAAACCAAGGTTTGCCATCTAGTGTCGGGTATGCATGGGGGTAGAGCATAGAAACTTTGAGCAAGGAAAATGTACATTTCTCAAGCGATCCCTTCAGTAGTTTCACCAAGTGTGCTCAAGCACGAAAATGAAATATGTCCCCCAGCGATCCCTTCTGTGGTATGTCTAAGTATGCACAAACACCAAAATGAAACATTTCCTCCAGTGATCTCTTCAGTAGTTTAATCAAGTACGCTTGTCTCAGGTTAACATCCAGTCCTTGCAACACTGGGTAATGCCATAAAGAAGGTGCTGCTTTAAAAGCCTTATTATACAACGACCCTCCATTAATATTCAAAAAATGTGCATGCTGATTGGTCAGCGTGCATGTTGTAAATCAGAGTTATAGTAATGGAAAAAGGTCCGGTTGCCCGGACTTTTTCCACTACTATAAATTTTTTTTTTTTTTTTTACAGCAATGGAGAACGTAAGATCTCCGTTGCATCACACTGTCTTGCTATGTTAAACTCGTTTAACATAGCGAGACAGTTTGTAAAAAGCAATGGAGATCTTGCTTTCTCCGTTGCTTTTTACAATCTGTTTCGCTATGTTAAATGGGTTTAACATAGCGAGACAGCTTTAAAAAAAGCAATGGCCCCGTTGCTTTTTTTAAAGCTGTCTCGCTATGTTAAACCCATTTAACATAGCAAAACAGTTTGTAAAAAGCAACAGAGATCTTGCTTTCTCCGTTGCTTTTGCCCACAGCTCTGATGTACTGTGTAGGCATATTTATGGTTAGTACGATAAACCATGCAGATTTAAGTACCTCTGTCATTTCTGTGCTTCATTACCGTGACCTGTATTCATTTCAAGTATGCATAAAAGAACTGTGGAATGCATGCATGCTAGTGCATTGCCGAGGATAAAAAACAACTTGTAAGTCATGTAACTGCAAATCTTAGTCACATCCAAGTAATGACTAACTCCCCATTCCCTGCTTAATGAAGGATGCTGCCTCAAAGCGTAGAAAACACTTCTGCAAAAATACAGCTAACTGAACCTTCTTCCATTTTTGTGTTCTAAAACATTTCTTGTCTAATGCTTTTCCCTTATTATTTGCATATGCTAGTTATTGTGTTTAATTCTACTGCACGTGGGACTGAAAAAAAATCACGTTCCATCTTTCTTCATAAGTTGTTTGAAATAAATTCTGGTTACATTCAATGAAGTTTTAACAGGAAATCCATAGAAACAGACAGAGGAAGTCAGAACTTTTCAGACAACCAAAAAGGGAAACATCAAGTACTTATTAACACAGATTCAACAACATAATTCCAAGTCAAATATTAAAGCTTTTAAATTGCCTTTTGAATTCTCTGCTATACATTTCTTGTACCTGTTTATCAACTTATTTTGCGCAGCTGAAGGGACAGAGGTCATAGTTTGATTGCAAACAGCCAGCAAATTTGATCTACACTGAAAATACCCTGAAGTAAGGTGTTTTGCAAAGAAGGTCCAAGGCCAGAATTCATCTAAAATGTGTATTTTTAATTAAATGTCTGTTAGCTGTGCAACAAATAGTTGCCGAGCAGAAAGTTTGTAAATAGCAAACATCTGTGTTGTCTCCATCTGCATATTAAATGCTATAGTATGAAAGGAAAGCTAAATGATACAAGTGATTTCTCACATGCACTCTTAAGGCACATTGAATTTTCTTTACTTCCAAGAGTAAGGTGGAATCTGTTACAGCTATCTGTTTCAAATTACTGAAGTGCGCGCTTCTTTTTGAATCCTTACCCTACCTGACCTGCACTGACTTGGGAGAAATACTTACCAGTGCAGAAACAAACCCCCCTGAATGTGAAGGTCCAATGATACTGGCCCTCACAAAAAAAAAAAAAAAAAATCTCTTCCTGAAAAGATACCTATAACACCATCTGCTTGTGTGTGTTTTGTTATTTTGTAATTTAAATATACATACCTGAACTGGTTAAGGCTACTACATGACAAGGCATCAGGCAGCAGCAAATCTTTTTTAGAAACGTGCACGAACATCAGTTAAATCAACAACATGTCAAATGGGCAGAATGGAATAATGTGTCTATTTATAGGTTAAGTATTAGGCTAGCTGCCCTTGCAGACCATTTTAAGCCTAGCCAATTTCCCTTTCAAAGGTGAGAATCGCTCTGTACCTTGTGACTGTGAGGTAAACACATGAACTATTTTACCAACCACCCTTTTGAATAATTAATTCCATTGCAGATTCCCAACAATGCAATATCATCAAACCAATAGGACTAGAAAAAGCATAAGGATCATACCATACACACTGATCCATAGTGACAAAATTTGCCCTATAGTCTGCAAAATCATCTTATGGTTTGACATAAAGAGATACTACATGGAGTCAGATGGGGTACACATTTATTTTGTGTATCTGATAGCATTTCAATCAAGCACAGCATTAGAAAAACAATGGCACTTTACAAGTAATTAACAAATGTCAATAAATAAATAATGAGACAGCACGACAAGGGTAAAATAAATGATTCATAAGGCACAACTAGACCAGTGCCTTTCATTTAATTCGGTATGACTCTACATTATCACTGCCCACTACCATCTATGGCTGCCATACAGTTCAGCACACTACCCCCATTTTATGCAGGTGTCCAGACTCTGAGGAAAAAAAAACAGGGAATACATACCTTATTAACACTGACTAGAAAGAAATATTAATTGATGGCTCCACAAGAGATACAATGAATTAAAACACACTAAAAAGAGGAAAGGGGGATGGTGAAGAACTATTGAAAAAAAAAATACATGCGGTAATTCACAGAATAGAGTTGCTGGCCTTGCCCATTTCAGTATTTTCTCTTTCAGCACTAACTGTAACCTGTAACTTGTGCATGGTTGCTAAAGCATTTTTTCACAAAGATTTATTACCCTTTTTTCTCTCCAGAAACACACACACACACACACACACACACACACACACACACACACACACACACACACACACACACACACACACACACACTCTCTCTTTTCAGGATATCAGGCTGCTCATCAGGAGGTTACTGAAGCAAAAATAATAACATGACAATTATATTTTAAACAATATTTTTTGTGTTGTATAATACAACACAATGCCCAAATTTCCAACTTCCCCAAATGGCCAAACCAAATGCAAAGAATGAATAGGACTTACAATGCGATATGTGGTGTGGTGGACAGTTTACAAAGCAATTTAGATTTCCCTCCCATGCAGTGCTATCAGTCAGACCATTGTGCAGAGCCAGGCGAGCACCAAGGGAAAGGGCAAACAAATGCGGAAGCCTGGCAACCACGTGCAACCACGAACGGCATAGCACGAGGGCAAGCAAGCAACTACACAGCCGTGACTATGGAAGTAAAGGCATTCAGTTTCTCCTTTTTTTTAATAGAAAGCAGCATCTCTCTTTTTTTTTTTTTTTTTAGGATGCAAAAGTGGGGGGTGCTCCCCCCTTACCTTACAGTTCTAGTGCCTACAATCAGAGAAGTAGATGACAGACAGTAGGGGATCCAGTACAGACTCCTGTGGGACTCCAGTGGTTAAATGAGCACTCTTTTAAGAAGCACTTGCTACTAGAATTATGTAGGTTGTGTTTTGTTGCCAGTTGGCTATCCATCTTACATTGTAAGGATCTATGTTTAGGGAAAGCCAGTTTTCTTACATTTCCATCTTCATGTGTGGCACAGAATGCTTTGACCAGATAAAAATAAGCAGTATGAACAGCATGGTCACCCTCAACAACTTTCATAGCCATCTTAAAAACATTACCACATTTTAACAGGCATGGCCTCCCTTGGATGAAGCTAAATTGTTGTGCATGTTAATCGTATCATACTTAATGAGACTGGCTATGATATGCTCCAAAGTTTTACACATCAGACTAGTATGGCTGATTGATCTATAATTTGTAGCATCCTTGGCAGGACCATCCTTGTGAAGTGGCATAACCACGATATGCCAGCGTTCGCCTGAAGATATGATTGTGTTAATCACTTTAAGGAGAGGTCTGATGAGAGCTTGTATGGCACTGTTTAACATGCATCAAAGCATATTGTCAGGAACCATGAAGGCAGAGTGTGTGTTTTTTCTAATAATTCTTTAAGGACATATTCCTTTGTGACAAAAAGAAGTATAAGGGATTCTGGGATGAGCGGTGCTGAAACAGATATTTCTTTGGTGAAGTTTTGAGAAAATGTGTTTGCTAGTGTATTTATTATGTCATTTGGGTCCGTGTAGGAGGAACCGTTAAGGAAAATTTCAGAGTACTGTGTATTTTCTAGTAACCAACAAGAAGAAAAGACAAATAAGAACAAAAAAAAAAAAGCAAAGTAAGAACTATAAAAGTACAGTGAAAAAAATATTTTATTGTAAAATGCTAGTATGTGTTTTTTACTATGATGAAGTCCCAGCAACTTGATGGATGAAAGCACGCACTAGTATTTTACAATACATTTTTTTTCACTGTACTTTTATGGTTCCTACTCCACTTTTTTGTTTTTATATTTCATAGTTTTCTGGCATATCTAAATAAGGATTTGTAATTATCTTTTTCTTCACAAGCTAATCTCCCTTCATGGTTTGCTTTACTGGTTCCTGTAGTTCTTTTCAGTGTTATTTTTTTATAGTATCCTCTTTCTGAGGAATTCTTGACATAAATACTTCAGACCTGACCATGTTAATGTTCTGCCTACATAGTCATGTATTACTTTAGCAAAGGTTCATGCACAAACCCACACAAACACCCACCACACACACTCTAATGGATGCATTCTTTTCCTTTGGTGTATTGTCTGCTTAATATCATTCCATTCACAAAACACAATGCTACCAGACAGAGAATTAATTTGAATTCCAAACCAAACAGACAGTTGCATATCAACTTAAACTAAAACTGTAGAAGGCAGAGTATGTACTCTATTATTTTAGCAGATCTTCCTAGCAGTCATATTAGTATCCACATATTTTCACTTATTATTTTTACATATACAAATACAAGTGCTGTGGTGGTGCAACGGTTAGCGTTGTTGCCTCACAGCAAGAGGTTCTCCAGTTTGATTCTCAGCTGGAGCGCCTTTTGTGTGGAGTCTGCATGTCCTCCCCATGGTCGAGTGACATTTAAAGACATGCAGGTAGGTGCATATGAGAATGGGTGTGCCTTCTTTGAAGGTTGGGCGTCAGGCTGGCCACTTGGCACTGTAAAAATCCACTGCCAGTCATAAGCAGATCAGAGTTCCACTGTGGCAACCCTTAACCGGGAAAAGACATTAGTTTATTTTTACAAATACAAGCATTTTTACAGACTTTCAGTTTACCTATTGTATTGTACAGGAGTTGGTCATTACCGCAAGTTTGTACACTATACATGACAGTGTTTGTCTCATATAATGTCATTTGCTTTACCTTCTTTCATCAGTTATGCTAATCATGCATAGCAGTTAAAATATTGACACCAACATACTTTTATAAATTATAAAGGAAATGTAAGAAAGTGAGAATGGTACCTGCATTGGCAGTTAAAGAAATTAGTTCTCTAAATTTGACTAAATAAGAAATCATGCAAGCCATTCATGCTGTCTATATGAAATTTCTTGAATATAATTAAAGAAACAATTGAAGAGACTGTAACAGCTTATCAAATGTGTGAACCCTGAAGATGTTATTTTTACCCAAGGGTCATATTGCAAAGAATCAGCAACTGATGAAATGGAAAAAAAAAAAAAAACACTCTTTCAGCGATTGATGGAAGACATTTTATACATGCAGCTAGATATACAATAAGAATTTATAGATCTGAATATTTATTTTAAAAAAAGATCATCTAGCTAACCATTGGCAAAGGAAACTCAGCTGGCAAGGACTATAAACTCAGGTATTTTGCAGAACATGTAAATAGATAAGAATTATAAATAACTTTGTTCTATGGTGTAGATGGATGGAGCTAAGACTGCAGTACACATTACATGAGGTCAGTTAGTAGCCCAAGATTTGAAGGAAGCAAGCAGGTCTAGTGGGGAGGAGTGACTTTCTGATAGCTACTACAGTCTGTAAGGGAAGCTGGGGTTTCTGCTTGTTGTACTCAGTAATGGTGAAACTGCCACAATCGTACAGCAGATTGCCATTAAAACTTCAGCATAAAAAAGAATGGATGGACTTAGCTGTTGCTGCAGGCAGTGATGCATGTGTCACTGCATCACTGCATGCAGTGATGTATATGTCATTATTAGTCCTGCTCACTGCTGGCATGTAAGAGAGCATATGTGATGCTGCCTGCAGTTCTGCTGTGATCTACCTACCCTTACCAATCCACCAGAGGAGGTGTCCCAGCCTCAGTAGAGTAGTCCCATGGGCACTAAAAGGAGCAACAGGAGTAGATATAGATCAGCAGTCATTTGGGGGCATGCGAATGGATAAAAAAAATATATAGGAAAAAAAATTGTATTTATAAGACTGTAAAAGAATAGTGATGAAAAGGGACACATATCACATAAGTATTCCTTATATAATGGAACATGTTAGAGATTATGAATATAAGGCTGAAATTAATTCTGTTGTAAATATGCTGAAAGATAAAGCATAGAATAAAAAGTTTGCTTGAATATATGTATAGAGTTTAGCAATGTAAAATGGGCATTCATACTATATGTATAACAGACAGGCTTCTCTTCACAGCATCAGAAAAAGCCTAACAAAGCAATTTTGGAAAGCAAGTATTACATGATTTTCTCATGTTTGCAGAACAAACATCTATTAACAGACATCCTTTTTTTTAATCTCAGCAATATGTGATGTTTTTTCAATAGGAACAGAACAGATGTTTCCTTTCATACTTCTGTTATTCTGATTGCGTGCATTTTCACATAAGCAGAACTGCTGAGAGGACAATAGAAAAGTCTAAAAACAGACATTATTTGACTTCCCACAGAAGGCCAAAAAAATACCAAGAGGAAATAACAAAATCTATGTGTGTGACTAGCACTCTATATAACAACTGTAATAATTCAGTTATGGGGGAGAGGGAGAGAGAGACATATTACGTAGAAGTCATCATTCATATCTGTAATGAAGGAAAACTTTGTAAATATATGCTACAGCCTGACAGAAAGAGTACGTGTTGTTTGTTATCAAAATAAGTTGTCTGTAACTGTGCTTATAGCTGCAAAATATATTTCTTTATCAGTGTGCAATTTAAAAGGCTTAGTGCTTTAAACAGGCTACAGATGGAGTCATGCAAAGCTCTGTGTCTCTGATTCAGCAGTAAACAGCATAGCAAGATTGTGTGTCTTAAGAAGACTTTGGATCAAGCACAGCAAAGAAGCAGCTCACACATAAAATAAAATTTTCAATGGTGACCCTAATGAACATTCCTAGCCTGTATCCAAAAACAGGGAGAGTGAGTGGTTAATGCCTTGTATAAGGTCACTTCTGTAAAAGCACAGTAACTAACATTTATGTGAAGTACTTCAGATTTCTACAGTTTATACAGTTTTTGACAGTTTGCAGCAATAATACAATTTATTAGACGTCTAAATCTGGAGTGAGACTACCATGCAGGAAGGTGAGCAGTGCCATAAATTCTCCAAAAAAGGTACAATACAAAGTTGTAAGACTGAAACTGCCAGTTCTGCTGTACCAACTTCACAAGTAACTTCAGAAACTTTTCAACCATCTACAGTAAAGCAGATTGGCCATCTGCCTCTCTGTTGACTGGTAAGAAAATATTTCTGTGTTGCATACAGTATGAATGCCATAGAGGTAATAATAACAGAATGAATGTATATACAGCATATTAGCAAATGCTAAATCTTATTAGGACAAGTTAATAGTAAGGCATTATGCAACTGGATTACAATATTTGACTGGTATCTGAAATAAAATCATGTGTGGTATAAAAAATGTTTATTGTGTGTACAATGTCATAAAAATATAGTGCATGCCACTATTCAAAGGTTAGACTGTACAGACAAAAAATTTAATGGTAAAGAACCAAGAAAAGTTAATATGCTGAAATTATATTCAAATGTTAGACAGTTATGTTCTTTCACCAGATGCAAAAGGTTTATTTCAGAATTGCAACAACAGTCAGATCAGTTACTGACAGGACCTCTAGTACATCTTGTTACAAATGAATTTAGTAAACTTCTAAAAGACAGACACAATGAATTCAGGAAGCTTAGACAAGTTATACATAAATCTTTTCAAAAGTGCATAGGAGTTTTAGAATCAGCAGAACTGGTTACTGAAAACTATCAGAAAGACCATGCAACATTACAGGAAACTCTTCAACAGCAGTTACAGGATAAAGGAAATAAATTAGCTTAACTGACAGAGACTGACTTCCTCCACACATTGGGAAAAAGCAGGAACCTACAGCTAATCTGTACAAAAGAGATATATTTTATAATATGGTTGTGTTTTGAAAATGGTTAAATATACATGGTAGGATAGTAGGGTCTGATGTCTGGACAGATAATTCCCAATTGTTTAAAGCAATACATTTATCAGTACTACAGTAAAGTTAAAACAAATGACTGCCATTCTCATAGCATAGTCAAAAGGTATACAAAACAGTTCTAGTGTATAAAAATTAAATAAAAATAGTTAATAAGAGTAAAGATTTAAAGTCACAAGACTGACATGCTTAAATACAGATTTAAAGTCACAAGACTGACATGCTTAAATACAGATTTAAAGTCATGAGACTGGCATGCATGTATTTTCTTTTCATCTAAAATACATATGTTACAATGCACAAGAATAACAGGCAGACAACAGCAAATATAAATAATGTAAATATAAATATGTGTTTGTTAAGCTAATATCTATTTTGTTTTTTTACAATTTTTTTACAATTGTATAGTAACACCACACCAAACAGTTAAAGTTCTGAATTTTAAAAAGAAATAAAATCACAAATGTTATTAGTCAAACAGTTTTTGTAAAATGAATGGTAGGGCAGTTAAATAAATAAATAAATAAAAAATACTGAAATCCATGTAAGCTAATTCTAAAATAATGTCTATTTATGTAGTATAAATGCATAGTTATATAGATCACAAATACTTATTATATTTCTAAATGTTTTACAACTGCATTCTAATTTTAAACTGTAAGAGTATTAACAGATAATTTAAAGAACAATGCTAAAAAAGTTAACTATAGTTTATAGAGTATAAAATGTGAACTAAGACCTTCCCACTTCCCAGACTAGATAAATAGTTACAGGAAAAGTTGTAAAAACAAGATAAAAAACAAGACTGATTTCCAGAAAAGTGTCTTATATTTTTCTATAAAAACAAGGTCAAAAACAAGACTGATTGCCAGAAAAGTGACTTATACTTTTCTAAACTATTATTGTTATTAAAATATAATTGTTAAATGTTTACAGGCAACACTATTTGGTAATTGTAATCAAATGTCACAGTTGTGCATAGATGTCACTGATGATTTGTTTGCAAGTAAATGTTAAAAGTAAAAAACTTAGTTACATCAAGTACAGCCAGCAAATGGGCTATAATATGCATACAGTTCAAATAAATTATGCAGAAGAATTCAGTACAAATGATAGTTTTTGTGTGTACAAATGCAGAAGAATTCAGTACAAATGAAATTAATGTCTAGCAATGAATATGTGTAGAGAAAAAAATGGGTCCAGGATACCTACTAGATTGAAATACATGAATAACACACAGTCTGTATAAATACATGCTATACAAGATACACTGTAATAAGTTCAAAAGTAATTTGTTAAGTTGTAATATTATCACTGGTTTTAAGTTTGAGTCTCATTACTGTTTTTTGGACCATTTTATCTGTATCAGTATTGGTTATCCCAGTTTAAAAAAATGATATTAAAATATTGTATTCATACAGCTAATGGACTAATATGTAAATAGCATTATTCAGTGTATACTTCACTGTCAACTAAAGTGTATGGGCAGTTTAGAAATGTGATGGTTAAAATGACATTAAAACAGTATATTTTCAGCAGTGTATAAATGCTTGCAGTAGCACATGGTTTTTATCTCTTATAGTTAATTCAACAGTTACAAAGAGTTAATGGAACAGTTCTAAGTCATAAATTAAATTCTGTAATTGTAAAAGAATAAATTAATCAAGTTAAAAATAAAATTAAAGCGGACACAGCCCATAACTGATGAAATATTTTCACAGAATGGTCTGCAAAAGAAAAGGTTGTTAAATGCATTCAGTTTTGGTAGTAATACTTGATATAATTGTATTAACTATGAAAAATTGCATTTTGACTTGTATCACAAAAAAGACTAAAGGTTTTGTTTTTTGATGTTTTTCTATATGATCTAATCAAAAAATACATATCAGTATAAAGTGTTTTGAGTATGTTTAAAAAAAAGAGGGAATTGTTAGAGATTATGAATATAAGGCTGAAATTAATTATGTTGTAAATATGCTGAAAGATAAAGCATTGAATAAAAAGTTTGCTTGAATATATGTATAGAGTTTAGCAATGTAAAATCGGCATTCATACCATATGTATAACAGACAGGCTTCTCTTCACAGCATCAGAAAAAGCCTAACAAAGCAATATTGGAAAGCAAGTATTACATGATTTTCCTATGTTTGCAGAACAAATATCTATTAGCAGACATCCTTTTTTTATAAATTCAGCAATACATGATGTTTTTTCAATAGGAACAGAACATATGTTTCCTTTCATACTTCTGTAATTCTGATTGCGTGCATTTGTGCATTTTAACATCAGCAGAACTGCTGACAGGACAATAGAAAAGTCTAAAAACAGACATTATGTGACTTCCCACAGAAGGCCAAAAAAAAAAAAAAAATACCAAGAGGAAATAACAAAATCTATGTGCATGACTAGCACTCTATATAACAACTGTAGTAATTCAGTTATGGGAGAGAGGGAGAGAGAAACATATTATGTAGAAGCCATCATTCATATCTGTAATGAAGGAAAACTTTGTAAATATATGCTACAATTTGACAGAAAGTGTACGTGTCATTTGGTGAAAAAATAAGTTATATGTACCTGTGCTGCAAAATAAATTTCTTTATCAGTGTGCAATTTGAAAGGCTTGGTGCTTTAAACAGACTACAGATTGAGTCATGCAAAGCTCTGTGCCTCTGATTCAGCAGTAAACAGCACAGGAAGACTATGTGTCTTAAGAAGACTTTGTATCCAGAACAGCATAGAAGCGCACAAATTAAAATAATTTTCAGAACATGTCTATCTATATTTCCCTAAAAACTTCAGACATGAATAAAATCTGTGACTATGGCAAAATAAGAATGTGCTTTTATTTTTTTAAATTAATTTTTAATACCTGCTGTATCCATCTAGAACCAAACCCATAACCAGTGGACCACAGGAGTAGCTAGACTATTTGGAGCTTAGAGCAGGACCCTTGGTTGGCTCACCCCCTCCCCCACCTGAAGAGCAAAAAATAAATAAAAGTAAAACCAAAAAATAATAGGGAAAATGCCTTGATAACAATATTTCACAAAAAATATAACAGACACCAAGATCAAGTCCAAATATGAAGTTTTCTAGAAAGTTTACAGTATTTTAGGAGCAAATCATTTAACTTCCATGTGATGCATAACCACAAACTTTGTGTTTTACAATTTAAAGAAACCACACAGTAACCTTTCCTTTATTATGCTAAGAATAAAACATGACTGAGTAACATCATACTTTTGTTGCATGAAGTGTTTAAACATTATTGGACACAGACACTATTTCCAGGGTGTTGTACTCTTATTCTGAATTCACTATCTCCCCTCCATATGGTTCACCACAATATGTATCAATACAATTCAACAAGACATCACTGGAAAAACTTCACAGTACACATTGTATCCATGAAGGAATGAATGCAAATGTAAAATAATTGACTTACATTTGAGCAAAGTAAAATGCAATGATCTTGCAAGCAAACCATTCTTTCATTCAAACAATAAAAATAACAATAAAAGTAGCCTTGATGAATTAAGAAGTCATATCTCTTTCCCTCATTAAACAGGGCAGCATACATTTAAAGTCCAATCAGTAAAAAGAATAGTCAATTAATAATTGGCAAAATTATACTAGATAAAGACAGCATTGAAGAATCAAGAACTTCTATCTCTTATTTCTTGCAATACCCTCAATAAAACAGAGTAGCATTCACTGAAAGTCCAATCAGTAGAAATAATCAAGTAATAATAGATAAAAACAGCTTTGATGAATCATGAGCTCATTTCTACCTCCCATTAAACAGCTAACAAAGTCCCTATCTGCCCTATATAGCAACAGCAATAACCAGTATTGGCAGTAATGGTAGGAAGGATACCCCACAAGTTTTTCCTCTATGCCATTCCTTTCAAATCACTTATCACTTCTCATCAGAACCAGGGACAAAATCAGAATAAATAATCAGACAGGGACAATTCAGGGACACTTAAAATATTAGTGCTGATAAATTAAGTCATTGACTGAATAAGAGAACATGAATTAATATACATTCTTCTGAAGTAAAAAAGTCTATAATAATTCTAATCGTTGCCATTATTTATTAAGTACAATTCAGCTATTTTTCTCCAAAAATTTTATTTGGTAATTGTATTCAAAGCAAAATTGGATTTCTGCATTGCATTTTAATTTTTTTTAATTTGACATAAGCACCATTAATTCGACCCACCATATATCTCAACTTTGCAGATTTTCACAGAATGCTTAGATTTTGCCCTTATATACGTACTTATATACGTATATACATATATATATATATATATATATATATATATATATATATATATATATATATATATATATATATATAGTCTATCCCTTATAGAGTTTGCAGTTTTCTAACTACTTTGTCAAATCATGGAGGACTACAGTGCCACTCACTAACAATTTGAGTTTCAGACATCATGCCATTCATAAAAATGCATGCTAATATATTGCAAAAATAAAATGATAATCCAACTTCAGCAGCCTGCAAACATATTCATATCTGACATGGCAAACACCCATATAGTTTAAACTTACAACAAAGGAATTTTTGAGGCAGTTCAACACTGATGTCCAAACTAGAGCCCAGTATCCAGGCACACACAGATCAAAAAATAAGAAAAAAACAAGCAACTTTTTCAAGTCTACAATGCTTACAAGTCAGGAAACCAAAACATAAAAAAAGAATTACAAAACTACAGCAACGAGTGCAGTTACTTCTTTATGTCAAAACCAAGCACATGTATTTACAGTCCCAACATCTCATCTACATTAAAAGTTCCCTCTCCATTGGTAATGGTCTGGCAGTAGATGCCCAGTTTAGTAGCATCAATAAACAAGAAAAGAAAACAATCTTTAACTTTCTTATTCTTCAGCCGCAAAAAAAAAAAAGCATTTCCTAAGTCCTAGCAAGTCTACAATGTACAGGGCTATCTTCTTAATCTCTTCCCCAAGAGTGGAGGCATAACTCTCAGCTTGCACACACATTTATATTTTTGTATATATTCACAAACATGCACAATTAAATTTATGCTTCTACATACAGTGTTGTATTTATGCTTATATATAAACACACACACACACACACACACACACACACACACACACACACACACACACACACACACACACTCACGCACTATATTTATGTTTATATTCAAAATCATAAAAATTTATTATGACATTAATATTCACACATTATATTTATGTTTATATTCACACAAGCACATACAGTAATAATTATGTTCATATTCAAACATACACAGACACACACACACATACACAACCCTGCTGATTGTTACAGCAAATTTATCAGAGAACACTGAGGTGACTCATAAATATCCTAACTTCACTTTATATACTTTGGATATCAGCAAACAATTGTGTTACCAAATAAATACCTTGATAAATCAATAAAATGGAAGAAAATCAAGATAAAAACAAAAATGTAAAAATATCGTCATAGCAGCTGGACGCATCAGATAGTGCAGTATATATTAATTTACTGCACTCATTTTCATATTAAAGTGCATGCTTACAATACATTACAGTGATTCCTGTTCTACTGCACCACCATATAAACGAACCAAAAAGTGCACAAACTATATATCTAAAACCAAATAAAAAACAGTGATGGATATAAAATGGCTTCTTTATTTACTGTTAAGCACTTTTCATTTGTCTCAAATAGCAAACTTCATGAAGAAGTTTGCTATTTGAGACAAATGAAAAGCACTTAACAGTAAATAAAGAAGCCGTTCTATATCCATCACCATTTTTTATTTAGTTTTAGCACTACCATATAAGTTAGTAGTCCTGATGTCCATGGGTATCCTGACATTCTAATCTCAGCTATAAGATGAGTTTGCAAAACAATTCCAGCAAAAGGCAGTTAAAAGCAGAAATATTAAAAATTAAGTATCTACAGAATTACCATTTTTATAAAGTAATGTTGCTGCCTGACCATCTTAAAAGTTTAAAACAAACCCGTACCAGACTTGATCATTGCTTGTGATATGAAACGTACACATTGACTACCCAATAAAGTTAATCCCTAGACAGCTTTTAGCTGCAGCCTGGTCCTAGTGAAAGAACAATGACATTGGTTGAAATACCATGGCATTTCAAGAATGCATTACTGCTATTCACACTACATTATCTCCTTTTTATGACTAAGTAAGTAGATTAAATAGTGATTGATTAAAGTCCTTTTGAAATGTAAACTGCACAACAGTATCATCCTTATTTCAGAATAAGTTTAATTTCACTATGACACTTCTTTAGGATCCTATTGCTATCCATCTTCCAACCAAAGTATATAGAACTCAGTATATGTGTACACCTCACATCATCCATGAGGCTATGGGCTATTTGTTAATTTTAAACTAGTAATTTTTTCCTTACTATTAGCCATTCAAGTTACATGTCCATGACTCAAGAGGGAGAATCTTCTTTCCCCAGGTGGCAGGCAAGTCCCAGACTCTTAGTCACATCCCAGTAGCAGATAAAATAAAATGCAAATATTGCTTAATTTTCTTTTCAGTTGCTATATGACAATAATACTGAATAAAAAAAACAACTACAATGAAGGTGCTGCCAGTTCCAAATACAAACCAAAACCTTGATTTTAAAATGTTCTTGCTGTCATTGTGGATGCCAAGTACACCCCCCACTAACCTGCTTGTAGTAATTCACCTACTATAGCCAAAGACTGAATTGGAAGCCTTAACAGTACTTTGGGTAGTGCCAGAGATTCAACCCATAATTAAAATGGAAAGATGAGATGACCTGAGGGAAAGCAAACATGATCGCTGCTTGAAACAGGGAAATGTTTCAAACAAATGTTTGAAACAAGGGAAATGAAAAAACTGATAGACTTCTTTGAAGCAGTCACCAAAGTTGTAGACGAGGGTAAGGTGGTTCACACAGCCTATCTAGATCTTGCCAAGGCTTTCAACACCATCCCCCACTCTGGAATTATAGATAAACTCACTAAACTAGGTATAAATCCCTATGACACAAGATGGGTTGCCAAATAGCTCACTGACAGAACCCACATTGCGAAAGTAGCAGACTCCAAATCCAACTTCAGACCAGTGACAAGTGGAGTACCACAGGGTTCAGACCTGGGTCCTCTCCTGTTTGGTATCTACTTCTCTGATGTACAGGCTAACACAGAAGGTCCTTTGGCTAATGAAGTTCACAGATGACTGCAATCTAGGAGCCATAATCGAAACTCCTAACGATGTGGACATCCTACAAAAGGGCCTCACTGAGACAGATGCCTGGTATCAAAGCCATGACCTCAAGCTCAATGCTAAAAAGTGCATTGTCATCCCCTTTGGTAAAAACTCTGTACCCATGAACTACAACATAGGCGTTAGTATACCTAACACTGAAAGTGTGATGAGACCTTGGGACACAGGTGGACAGTAGTCTCTCCTTTGATAATCACATCACCACAGTAGTTAGGAAATCCTTCTACGTGGTGCACTTCATCACAAAAGGTTGCTCATCCAGAAAAAAAGAGGTCATTGTTCCCCTCTACTCATCATTCATTAGACCCATTATAGAGTACAACATCCCTTTTGGTATGTGCCTCACAAGACATTTACAACAACTGGAAAGACCACAGAAATACCTCACAAAGAGGATTACTGGTCTCTAACAGATGCCCTATGCAGACCGTCTCAAAAAACTCCAGCTTTACTCCTTCGCATATCGCCTACTCAGAGGTGATCTCTGCCTAACATACAAGGCTATGTCAAACCCAGAGCTGTTGGACATGCTCCACTTAAAGAAATCCCAATCCCTCTGAGCTACACACTCTAGGGATCTAAACCTCATCACCACAATAAACAGAACATACCGGAGGGATAGATTCCTGTCCCAGGGACTTCCCATACTCTAGAATAAACTACCTAGCTATATCAAACAAAGTTCCTCATTAGCACTCTTCAAGAAAAATCTTGATGACTGGATGGGAAATAGAAAATTCACCCCGGGGATCACTTCTGTGGCTCTGCTCGACAGTGGCACAGGAAAATAATTTTCTTGGGTGGCAAAAGCCAGGGTACCTTTTTGGCTGGGCTTGTATAGGCCCTAGGGCTGATAGCCTAGTATCTACCTATGAACCTATGTGAACTTACCTTGTTTTAATGTAAGAAATAAAAATGAAGGAATTTTTGATTTGTACACCCTCTGCAGTCTGGCGCCTGAGGTAGCTTTCCCCTTTGCCTCAACACTCATCTGCTACTGCAGTGGACATCAAGCAAAAAACTAATTATGGATAGGATTTCTTGACCTTGTTAGTTTTTCCTTACTGTATTCACTTTAGTATAATATTAATGTACAATGCACCTGCCCTGGCCTGATAGCTCAGAAGTTAAGGCACAGGATTACCATCTAGTAAATTTGGGTTAAAAACCAGGATGGGGAACAACTATGCAGCAGTAGTATCTATGCAGAAGAAACACCTGACAATCTGTTTCTGTAATCTATGTCACAACTGTCCCTCCCACAGAGTCTTGCTGAGTCAGAGTCATCTTGGGGACAATTACTTTCTTTATTTTTACAATATACCTAGATAAAAACAACTCAACATACAGTGAAACAACAGTGCAACTCAGCATAATCCTTAATATTCCTTTACTGCATCTTTCCCACTGTTTTCTCATTATTGCACTAAGTTTATAGTTAAAGGACAGTATCCAGCTTGGTTAACTATAACTAAGTTATACTAAGTGATAAGCATCATTTCCTCATATAACTTGAGAATCCATAGATAAATGATGCAGATGTGTTCTTGTAGTTTAGCACAAAGCATTAAGATGTGCACTCCCACTGAGCGTTATCCTGTAGTTCTGTGTCTGTCTTTTATTCTCATTTGCTTGCTGTACAACTCAACAACCCACCTCATCTCATGAAACATCCAATTGAACTTGCCACACTTACCTAATTAATGAATTAATAAAGAGAAAATAAATGTTGCATTCTGTGTGTCTATTATTTTTAACAAATGGTTTCTTCACTAAGGTAAAGTTGAAACCTGTTGAGATGCTTTAAGTGAGGCTATCACACAGGACTGAAGTGAATAATAGATTGCAGTTCACGCAGATGTTGCATACTGGGCCAGATTCCAAAAGAAAATTGTGGACAGTGCAGAATGATGAAGGAACACTTCTGTGCATCAGTGGTGGATGTGATTTCATAAGGTAAGCTAAAACAGGTCTAAGTAATTATCTATTCAATGCAGGATAATTACAGACTCCATGTACGCTTGTCAGATTCCAAAACACAGTGTGAGTACCCAACACAACTTAAATATGACTTCACCGACAATTTTATAAAAGTATTTGGTGGGGGGCATAGTTATATGCCTTGAAAGCAATCTCATCATTATGAATCCTGCAGAATCCACAGCATTACTAAAAAAAAATGCCATTGTCATTTAATGAATTACAGCAGGATGTGGCACTGCAAGCCACACTGGAAGATATGTAAATGTATCCTAGAAGATAGTCAACTAGATGCCAAGCCAGGCTACAACTAAGCCAGCTTTATGATCAGGAAATAATTGTCAGGTACTGATTTGACAGAAAGGCTGTTATAGGTTGTGTAGCATATGTGCCCCACACATGTATCCATGTACATTGCGAGGTAACCTCATACCTGTAAAAAACAAAGTTTGTCTGAGCCTAGGTATACTGGCTTCTGGAACATTTTAATGGAATATGGGGGATGCTGTAAGAGTGTCTCAAACAACTTCCAGTTGCATCCTCTTGTAGTTCTTGGCAGCAATGTGCAACAAGATGAATGAGTCTACAGTCATGGAGTGAAAAACTGTCATACACTATTAATATGCCATTGCCAACTTCTCCCATGTCATCAGTGCGATAGACTGCATTCACATTCCTATTAAAACTCCTGTAATATCTGAAACAGAGCTGTACATTAATAGAAAGAGGTGGCCATCACTGAATTGCCAGGTTGTGTGCTCAGTAGATTATATCATAACAAATCCCATAGCAACACACCCTGGAAGTGTCCATGATGCCACTATACAGAAGAAAAGTTGTCTGAGGGCTGCTTTCCAATACAGTGAAATCACTGAGGGACTATTACTTAGTGTAGGACAACAGCAATGATGCATTCAGAATCTACCCCTATCAACAGTATGCATGATGACAACATATGTGTTATCTCCTTCCCCGTTATCCACTTGAGCCATGGCTAATGACACCATAAAATTCCTCATTCAACCCTGCTGAGAATGCACACAGTATATCACACACTGTGACATGAAACACCATTGAGTGTGTGTTTGGTTTGCTGAAATCCAGATTCAGATACTGGACATATCCAAGGGTACATTGCAATACATTCCTGAAAAGGTAGCACAGATGATTAATATGTGTGCCATGCTACACAGCAGCAAAACATGGTGGCTTGTCAGCTGCAACTGTGGGTGACCTATCCCAAGAACCCCAGATGTCTGAAGATGGTATATTACAGCTGACAGATGATGATTAGGAGGACACGGGGGAGAAGAAATAGGCATGGTGAAAGAGGATGTGGCCACATACCTTAGTCAACATGGCAGCATCTAACACACACCTTTGAGTCATGACAAGCCACAGGTACATAAGTGCACAGAGTAAACACTGATGCTAATGCGTTGCTCCACAACAGCAGCAAAGATCACAACTAATGGAAATGACTCATTAGGCGTATACATTGAACATCATACCTAGCAAAATCTTAAGGTATACCAGTGTGAACATATGCAAAATACTGAGAGGAAACATCACTGCAAGATAGTTGTACATGTGTGAATGGAAGACCACAGGGAAAATTGTAATGAAACATCACTTTTATCTGCCCACTATCAAATGATGCAAACATGAAAGCATTACATCATATATTGCATTAGTGTCATCAGTATCATTACGAACATGTATCACTGTCAACTAGGTAATACAGTACATATCAGCAATTTAATCTAGTCATCTAGTTAGAAAAATGATCACAAAATCCTGTGGCATCAGACATTTCAACAACCAGCTGCAGATTACTTTGTCAGTGGTCAGCACAACTGTCATCATTGCCGCAGGTTCAGAATGACACAGCAAGCCACACATTAGATCAAGCGTCAGTATTATTCTAATGCAGAACTTGACACCCACTGACAGCTTGCAATGCAGTGCTGCCTGCTCTTTCCATGTCCAGAATCACTCAGCCCATGTTGCTCTACCAAGGAGCTGAATGTGGTGAAATGTGTATGAGGATACAGTGTGGGAAGAAACATGACTGTGATGTGACCATCTGGTCATGACTACTGGGCTCACAGTCGAGTGGCCACGAACAGATGTGCATGCATATTGCAGCACAAAAATTGATGCCTGATGGCCATGTTTGGGTCAAATGATAGGGGTGTGCCTCTCCCTACTGGAGATAATAAACTTAAAACAGTTAGGGTATGTAACACCCGGTTTGTACTACAGCACTGCTCTAGCACCATCATAATAAGGTGTTCAACAGAGTGTGCAATAGATAACACACTGTCATACTGTGCATCCCGTGCTGCAATAACCTTTCCATGTCTGCACTACTTAACTTCATGTAAAAAATACAGTTGGTGAGCTACATGATTGGCTGCATGGGAAGTATACAAAGGTCAGATCCATGACTTGCAGTGAATATTCTTTAGCCTGTTGGAGTAGACAGATACCCCCAACACTCATCAATGCCAACCAGATACACTCCCATGTCTTCTTTGATGGGTGGTAGGGAACTATCATGCGAAAGGGTCACCATCATCATCAGACTCTACATGCGGCAGTGAGTTATCCACATTATCAACATGTCTGTCATCTGATGTATCTGATGTCCCCACATCATCAGAATGGCTGGACACATTTTCCTCCATATCTGAGGCTACAGCATAATCCATATGATTATCCTCTTACAGGCCAGACAATATAACCAGATCAGTGGCCTGTATGCCACGGGGCTTGCTATCCCAGTGAGGGACATCACATTCCCACCTCAGGATCAGTGGATGAGCTACTGTAGGAGGCAGTCTGCATACTCAGGAAGAGACAGATGACACAGGTCATATGCATTCACAAAAATCACATGATGCAGCTTAATGATAACATATGGGACAACTATATGACTGCAATGTTCATGGGGATATGGATTTACCAGGACATCATACCTGTGCATGGTTCAGAGGCCATACATAACAGAGATCTGAAATATACATTACATACTGAACACATATGACAAATGGGACTAATAAAAATATGAAAGGCTACCTGACAAGTCCTCATGTTACTCCATCGCTGCAGGTGAGGGTTGAAAAGCAACTGTCATGGGAATCATAGACATCAAAACATCATTATTAAGCACATAACAGCTGTCATGTAGTATTCCAACAGAGGTATAAAAGACAGGAGATAATATGGACACATACTGTGTGGCCAAGGCTTATGTGCAGATTGCTGGTGTCCTAAACAGGTGAAGAAGAACTCAGAATTCATAAAGGGTATAGATGGGATTATCAATAGTGACATGTTTTACCATTTATGTCCTCCCTGTCTGGGGAGTGTATCATCTGTCATAATGCAGATACTGCAGTATGACAAGGTACACAAATGTCAACATGTGGGTATACTCTCCAGTCATTAATGTAGGCAAATTACAAGAAAACTATGGCATGCACTAACATATGGATATGGAGGCACTTATGTGACAAATGGTGCAGATGTCTTTCAGATGAACCTGTGTATGGAACACAGTGACTTGAATATCATATGTCACAACTGTGGTACAAAGTGCTGCAGCCTATAAGCAAGGAGGACAACCATACCTGGTCTGCTGTTTTTAATTTCTTTAAGTCTTTTGAGTTTGTAATACCATGACAGGAATGGACCCCATTCCTAAGTCAAAGTATGATTAAAGTTCATGAAATTAGTATTGTTTCACTCTTTGATGTCAGCCAAAAATGCTCTTTGCATTACACGCAATGTGCCCAGTAATGACTCCTTCTGCAATTCGTATGGTGTTAAATGAATTGGTAACATATCTAAATATGACTGTAAATTCTTTTTTATAAGACCAGTTGTTCCCACTACTATTGGAACTGTCTGGGTATCTTTCTTCCACATGGCTCTCGTTTCTGCCTGCAGATGAAGGTATTTTATGACTTTATGTCTCTCTGTATGCAAAACACTGTAGTCACTGGGTGTGGCAATTTCAATGATCAATACTACTTTTGTCTTATTTTCTTGGACCACTATATCCAGTTTTCTAGCATCTATCTTTTGAACTGTTGGTATTGGGTGATCCCATGTGATATAAACTTCATCATTTACTATGATTCTTTCTGGCTGATGTTTCCAGTGTTTTTCAGCCACTTCGATACCATAATGTTTGCACAATCTCCAGTGTAACAGTCTCGCCACATTATTATACCTTTCAGTATACAGTTCCTCTGCCATTAGTGCATCGCAACCAGTAATAAGATAATTGACTGTTTCTAATTCAGTTTTACAAAACCTACATATGTCTGTTTCTCCCACATGTTCAATGGACTTTGTAAACCAGCATACATGTAGCACACTATCTTGGGCTGCCAATATTAACCTTTCATTTATTGATGTGAATTCACCTCTCCTTAACCATTCCTGTGTTTGTTCTTGATCAACACGAGGCTCTTCCAGAAGTTTTCTATACTTGCAACTATATTTATGTTTTTTCCACATTTATTGCCTTCTCATCTGGTCCTTCACCTTATATTCTTTCTTTTGTTTTTAGCACATTCAGTTGTTGCCTGGTTTTTATCTACTTCTGGTTTGATTTCCATTCCTGCTTGACATCAATATGCTTCTGCTAAATTAAGCAGAGATGTCATCTTATTATTTATCTTATTTATTCTCCTCATGTTTTAAAACTTTCACTACATTTGGATCTTGTGAGGTCAGTAGGTATGTGTGGAGTCCCACTATTGCAGACCTATACATGTGATCAATTTCAAGGAGGTCCATCCCTCCTTCCAAATGGAGAATGTATAATCTTCATATACACTGATTTTTATAAATCATTTGGTGAGCATGTAGCATCCTTCTTATTTTAATATCCAATCTATCCATCACTTTTTGGAGCCAGTCAATCACTCCAAAACTATAAGTTAGGTCAGGAAGAGTAAATTGATTTATGGCTTGGATCTTCTTCCTAGATGTCAATGCTGTTTTCCGGATTAATTTAAGTCTTCTAAAGTACTCCTTACCGAGCTTTATTTGCATTTCTTCATGTATTATAGCTGATCGTTCATCAATTCCCAAGTATTTATACACTCCCTCTTGCTCAAGTTCTTTTATATCACATTCTTATCCCAAACTGATGTTTTCCTGGTGCTGCAGTTTTCCTTTTTTAAAGGTTGCTTTTGCACATTTATCAAGACCAAATGACATTCCAATATCATCTGAAAATGTTTTGACAACCTGCAGCTGTTCTTTCAGTTCCTCATCTGATGAGCTATACAGTTTTAAATCATCGACAAAGGGAAGATGAGAAGTCATTACACTTTGTTGTTTTCTAGAAGCCAAATTGTAGCCATGGCCTAGGCTGTTAAGTAAACAGCTTAATGGATTAATGGCAAGGCAGAATAGCAATGGTGACAGAGAGTCACTCTGGAATATCCCCCTTTGGATTTTTATCCCTGGGATAATAATCTGTCCTTTATCATGGCTTAATTGCAAAGTGGTCTGCCACTGTTTCATGGTTACTGTAAAGTAGTCAATCAATGTAGGGTGTATCGTATTCATTTTTAAGCACTCTTTTATCCTTGAATGTGGGATACTATCAAATGATTTTTTGTAGTCAATCCATCAATCCATGCCATCCTTAGATTCTTCCTCTTCTTACAGTTCTCCACTACAACTTTGTTCAACAACAAATGATCCTTTGTTCCATATTACTTTCTTTTATTGCCCTTTTGTTCTACTGCCATAATTGCGTTTTCTTCTAAATGACTATAAACTCTGTTGGCGTCAATTCCAATGTATAGTTTATATGTTGTTGAAAGACAAGTTATTGGTCTATAATTTTTAGGGTAACTTGCAGGTTCACTCTTAAGTAAGAGCATTGTTTTTCTTGTTAACCAGTGCGGTGTGTGTTTGGGGTATGCATATCAATAGTTCTTATTCATGGCCAAATCCTTGTGCAAAGAAGTTAATACTTTAAGCCAAAAGTTAGGTACTGCATCTGGGCCTGGGGTTTTCCAGTTAGAGGCTTTTCTCAATTTTGTTTCAATCTCTATGGCTATTATTTCACCCATTTCATATCCTGTACCTTTAAACTTCTTATTCTTTTACTTCTTCTATCCATTTAGCATCTTTGTTATGTTCCACAGGATCTTCATAGATACTTCTCCAAAATGTATCCACTTCCTCTTTTTTGGTGGTCTTTCAATTCCTTTTACCTTATTTCCCAAGTCTTATAAAACATTTTGGGTCATCAATAAATTGCTTATTTTGTGCTTTTACTTTATATTTATCTTTGTATCTTTTAAGTCTTTCTGCCTGTTTTGAAATTTTTAGTTTGTTATCTCCAATAGTGCATAATAGATCCTTGTCTGTTCTAATACTTTGCATTGCTTTTATCACATCTGTCTTTCTTAGTATTCTTCTATAATTTTCTAACAATGACACTTCTTGTCTTAGTTGCTTTATAGTTTTCTCTATTCAATATTTCCATGATGGTATTCACTTTCGCTCCCTCTTTTCCCTTGCTACCCTGTGTTCCTGTGGTTGAACTGTATCAGTTATTAATTTAGCAGCACAGTAATATATTCTGTTTACTTCTGTTATATCACATGGATCTCTATAGACAGTCCTAATTACTGTGTTCATTTGTTTTATCAAGCTTTTGACTTTTGGGGTTTTATTAAACTTCTGCAGTCTATTTCTCTCATTGATCTTGATATATCTGTCTTTGTCTATTAAATCAAGCAACTCTTCTCTTAACTCATTTTCTTCCATACTGAGGGCACATCCCTTGTTTTCCGTTTCTGCGGGCATGTTATAGAAAGCTCTATAGCATCTTCTTGTGGCACATTCTCTTCAATTTCATCCTGTGTCATCTGTTTTTCTGTCATATGTGAACTTACTGGCCTATCACTCCTCAACATTGACTGCATCAGAGTTTCCACAGTATCCTGTTCCTTCCCTTGATATCTAGCTTCAAATGAACATTTATACTGGTTTCCTGTGGAAGAGTCCAAAATATCTTGATATGGCACCTGACCAATTGCTTCCTGTTCCACTGGTTTCCCCTTAATTAGGATAGCCATTGCTCTATCCTGTCGTGGTGCTTTCTGTATTCTCTTGGTTTGCCTGTATGTGCATCTATATGGCCCTTGCATTCTGATGATGTATCTGTAGGTTACAATGGCTGGAGCAAATCAGCATTTAAGTGTACTCCACTATCATGACAGGTATCAGAGATACACAATGCTATTGATCACAATAACAGTAAATGTCATGTGTTGCTGTTGTGCTGATGTTGATGGACCTATGCATTTGAAAAATTAAAATGTTACTTATTTTACTGGGAGTGTTATATATGTGCTGAGTTAGTAAGATAACATGAAATAACACTTACACTGGGCATCCACATCATGTGTGTTTCTATGTTAATGGCACAATTCTACTGATGGAACACAAATATAGGAATACATTAATATTTGTGAAATAAAGACATGTAATGAAGTAGTGTATATGCTGCAATGTTTTTATACATAGAACATCTTGGAACAACTACCTCTGTACCTTCCCTGATTATATGATGATCATGATTCGTGGTATGGTGTAATTCCAGCAACATTGTTATATTATCCTGGGTAGTCAAGGTTGACCTAGCTTTATTGGCAATCCTCGTCCTCTAATACTGGCATTTTCAGTTTGCTTTGACATGATTTTCAATGCAGCTATGTCACCAACAAGCCTCCCTGGAGCTACTGTGACTACCCACAGAATTGATCAAGTTTGTTAGGTCTATTCACACTTCATTCCTCCACACTGTCTTTCCTATCCATCCAAGGAAGCTGTGGTCATGCTAGCACATGACCTTAATTATAATTATTTTTTTTTTGGTGTGAAATATTGTCTCCCTTTCTTCTGTTTGATATCTAGAAGACAGTATGATATGCACTTGTTATACTTTATATGGGGACTCACATATTGACATGATGTTGTTACAAGCATATGTCAACTGACTTGCTTTCCTCTTATTTACAGTGCAGAACTATACAGATGAATCCTTTTAATTTATATTACTGGAATATATAGAAGAACATAATAGATATGAAAACAACATCTGAATATGTAATACAACCCATTAAAACAGTGGGATAGGTCATATGTGGGGATTTGAGCACATGCCAGTGAATATCACAAGTAAAATACAACCACATAACCATTGAACCACATGTCTATTACTGCAATAATGGTGTTTCCACAGTTAAATGCACATCCAAACATGGTTATAGCCAAGGGATACACAGGGCCATTCGAACTTAAAATAAACACTTATAATAAGTGTTTTTAAAACTTGACTTTAATCATTCCAAAACCAATGAAAATTATATAAAAGATGAACACTTTCATCTTCTAATAAAAACTTCATCAGATAATACTATGAAAAAAAAACAGCTCTAGTTAAAGGGCAAATCAGTTTCTAAATCCAATCACATGATTGCCCAACGTCCCTTGATCTAACCAAAGTGCACATTAAAAATGCTGTAGTTACATGTATATGATTCACATAGAGAAAAGAGAAACAAAGCATCCATAAACACTTATAAATAATTAAGCTTTTTATAAAAATAATGCGAATGATTAAAATGAGCAGAAGATAAGTGAATACTCATCATTCAAGCGATTTAAGATTCACTAGGCAAGCTATTGAAATTTGATTATTTAGACCCAGCCAGTTCCCAGCATCCAAACATAGTTAACAGTGTAATTCAAATGTATCCATTTTTAAAGACCATGGTCTACCTCTCAGAGATTGTTCAATCTGTTCTTAAATAAAAAAAACTTAAAACTGGAAACTACGTCTGGATACTGAGAACTAGCCACGTATAAATGATCACATTTCAGTAGCTTGCCTATTGAAACTTAAATCACTTGAACAGTGTGTATTCACTTATCTTCTGGTCTTTTTAACCATTCTCATTATTTTAAAAGCTTAATTATTTATAAGTGTTTACAGATGCTTTTGTTTCCCTTTTCTATATGAGAACATATACATGTAACTACATTATTTTTAATGGGCATTTTAAATGGTTGACTAGATCAAGGGAGGCTCCGTGATCATGTGATTGGATTTACAAAACTGATTTGCCCTTTAAATTAAGCTTTTTTTTAAATAATATTATCTGATGAAGTTTGTATTAAAAGATGAAAGCACTCATCTTTTATATATTTTTTATTGTTTTTGGAATGATTAAAGTCAAGTTTTAACAACACGTATTATAAGTTTTAATTTTAGGTTTGAATGACCCTGACTGTGTCTTGGCTATAATTGTGAATTTGAAGAAACTAAGTATTCTTTTTGTTTGTTTGAATAGTTAGTTTTGTTTGGATTATGGCCACTGGTACACAAGCAGGGGATTCAACACAGATGTTGTTTCCAGATATGGAGGTGCTAGATTTACAACAAACTGCCGGGAATCTAACACTCCTTATACAACAGCTCATACAATGTTTGGATAATTTAACTGGTTCTTCATCTTTGCTGAACGGATTTCATCCAGTTGCTGGTGTCTCTTCAACTATATTCCCTCATGCTACACCAAGAATTGAACTACCTGGATGCCATAATGAGGCAAGTATTTTACAACAAAATAATGGAAATGTAAGAGCCTCTCAAAGTTTTAATCATGTTCATTATAATAATTCCACTATTCCACCACTTAATACATGGTTTCAAAGCAATACTTTGAATATTCCACAAATATCTCAGAACACTGGGCAGGTTGATAACAAGTTATGAAGGATTTAAAAACTTCAGATGGAAAATGCTTATTTTTTAGAGTGTATATGTGACAATAATGTCCCAAAGGCATTGCATATGTAGCATTACGCCACGGGACTAGTTCAAAATTCACAGTTGCTTATGGATCTAATATCCTTATTTAATAGACATGCTTGTGAATAGATGGACCTATTAGTCAGATATAATAATAAGTAACTTGAAGAACTCATAGATGACATTACTAAATTGGGCCGTGCTATCATTAATAATCCACAATATCAATTCCATAAAATGGAATATGCATGGATTTTTACCAGTATCGATGTCCAAGTCAATACAATCAAAACTCAGAAAAAAAATTAATTAATAAGGGATTGGAAAGAGTATGCACGTAATCAGGCACACCTCCAACTCTCCCTTGCAAAACTTGGGGTTGAAATATGGTAGTAATAACAATACTAATGGTATGAATTTGCATGCTGCAACTGTAACATATGCAAATTTGGCTTCCCAAGATGATGATTTTTTAGGGGAAGAGAATTTTCCTCCTTTCACAAGAACAGAGAGGCTGAGAGAATGCCAACATCAACAGTACAATCAAGACTAAGCCCCTATAATGGGCAAACCCCTGAGGAGTGGAGATATGAGAGGTCGGAAAGGACAGAACAGGGGGAGATTTTATTAAACTCATATCAAAACAATGTTACAGATCATTATGATAATGGCATACAATTACCACCACCTTTTATCATAAATAACACAATGGGTGATTTTAAAGTTTAGAATTTTTCTAATTATGACATTAAAGAACAACATTTTAATTTATTCGCTAAATGTTTAACATTCATACCCCATTCATGTACTGATTTGCCATCTGTACTTAGAGACTTAAAAATATGCAGCAGGAAATTGAATTTCAGTTTATTGTTCTAGAACTGTGATATTGCATTAAATCCATTATGGATATCAAGTACATTAAACCACCAAATCATCATGTAATTCAAAGCTCTGAAAAAAAAAATCGGTGAATTGGATATCTGTAACTTATTAAATAATTGTTACAGTAAATATTTACTAAATTGTAAGAGGCTTGATAATATGACAGAATTTGAGAGGGATATTATACATGATTTGCAGAAAAATGGAAATATCCATATTATAAAGCCAGATAAGGGGGGTTATTATTGTGAACTATGTGGATTATTCACAAAAAATGTTTAATTTACTTGAAGATGAAACTTATCCTGGAGCCTCTGTTAACTTAATACAGCATATGGCAACAGCAGTTGCATCCTTATTCATCGAAAAACAGATTTCTGTCAATGATTATAATTATTTTTGTGTGAACAAACCTATTAGACCGACTATTTTTGGAGTGCCTAAACTCCATAAAAATCTGGATCAACCACCATTTCATCCCACAGTAGATGCTAGAGGTTCTGTAACACAATGGATAGCCAAATTCCTGGATGTTAAAATTAAGCATTTAGTGACAACAGAAACATATATATGTCATGATTCATGGGACTTTCTGTGAAAATTAACAGTATTCCCTTTTATGAATCATCCAAGGTTATAACAAACAGTGTTAAAGATTTATATTCATCTATCCCACATCAACTAGGCTTAAATTAATTTTGTGACTATTTATATGATAAAAGGTCATCCCAGTATGGTACAAATGTCTATGAGTGCCTAATGGAACTAGTATTGAAGAACAATTTTATTTCTTTTGAAAAACTATTGTTCTTACAGAAAAAAAGGGTGTTCCTATGGGCTCACCATGTGGTGTTTTGTTTGCAAATATGGTTATGGTCCAGTGGAAAAAATATGTTCTTTTTTGATCTGACTATTACCCATCATGCAAAGTTTATATTTGATACCTGGGTGATATTTTCATTTTGTGGGAAGGGGACAGTAATTTGATTCCCCAGTTTACTGAGTATTTTAATAGCACAACAGAGTTTCTAAAATTTACCCAAGTCCATTATGAAAATATTGCTTATTTAGATGTATGTCTCATGAAAAATAATCAAAATAAATGTTTTATATTTAAAATTTATGGAAAAGAAATGTACTCCAATAGTTTCTTCTGTTATAGAAGTTCATATCCACAAGTGCAGAAAAAGGCCACTGGGAAATGAAGATTTCTCCGGGCTGCCAGGATGGTCACAGAGGAGGATAGCTTTTTGGATGAATGTAACTTTTTGAGAAGCTTATTTCTTAAGCTTGGATATCAAGTGCATTTATTGATGAAATTGTGGCTAACGTAATTAATAAGTGTGTTTTCCAAATATTTTGTCTCCATTTTGGGTAGAGATAATCCCTTAGATACAGCAACCAATACACCAAAAACAAGGAAAAAAGACTTTGGCATGAAAGAATTATAAGAATTCTCTTATCACAGTTTTTTGATCGGATAGCCATTTAATTAAAATTTAAATAAGATTTGGCATGTCCTCACTAATGATCAGCATATTAGAGAAAGGGTTGACCTATCACCAAATATAGTTTTTGAGAAAGGGTTGAATTAGAAAGGTATATCCGAGAAGAAGAAGATTTTACATAGAAGCAATTATGGGATGTCTAGATGCAGATGTTGTCCATATCGCAAGCACATTTTAGAGAGCAACATGTTTATTATTAATGGTTTCCAAGTTTCTTATTAATGGTTTGCAACTAAGACCCAAGAAACATTTTAATTATAACATGACTAAAGTAGTTTATTGTGTGAAATGCTTTCTTTGCAATCGATTTTATGTGGGAGAGATGGAGAGAAGACTCAGTGATAGGGTATATGAACATTTTTATGATATACAAACTAAGAAGGACAATAACACACTACTTAAGCATACAATCGAATATCCTGAATATAGATTTAAGTTTTTTTTTTTATTTTAGAAGAGATTGAACTATCTCTGAGAGGTGGACCACGGTCTTTAAAACTGGATACACTTGAACTACATTGGCAACTATATTTGGATGCTGGGAAATGGCTGGTTCTATATGACAAAATTTCAATAGCTTGCCTATTGAAACTTAAATCACTTAAACATTGAGTATTCACTTACCTTCTGGTCTTTATAGTCATTCGCATTATTTTTAAAAAGCTTAATTATTTATACGTTTTTACAGATGCTTTTGTTTCCCTTTTCTATCTGAGAACATATACACATAACTACATTATTTTAATGGCCGCTTTAAATGGTTGGCTAGACCAAGGGTGGTTCAGCAATCATGTGAATGGATTTATGAAAATGATTTCCCCTTTAAATTGAGCTGTTTTTTTTTTAATAGTATTATCTGATGAAGTTTTTATTACAAGACCAAAACACTCTTTATTATAGATTTTTTATTGTTTTTTTTGGAATGATTAAAGTCAAGTTTTAACAATACTTATGTTTTTATTTTAAGTTTGAATGGCCTTGAGTGTGCCTTGGCTATAACCATAGTTTTGAAGAGTCTGTGTATTCTTTTTTGTTTGTTTGCACATCCAAACATAATGAACATGTGTACCCAAGAATGTTCGATGCCTGTCATACACAAACGCTGTCAGTGACACAAATCATAACAAATGTTACTGTCATTATATGGTATGCAACAGATTTAAGGGAAGTTATACAGAAGCATTGAAGAAAATAGTCTTTAATATTAAAATGAACTGTTATGCAATCGTGCTGTACCTCTCAACTGTGCAGATTTACGCAGAATGTCAAGACTTTTTCCTCATATTTCTGGTCTGATCTTCATAAAATTTGTGGTTTTCAGGAATTTTGTGGTAAGTCAGTGAGGACTGAGTTCACTAAATTATGTCAGGCATTTGAGTTTCAGACTTCATATCCCTCTGAAAATGGATGATAATGCAAGAACATTTATTCTAGCAACTTTTGAAGTTTACAAGAACAAAATTTAAAATGTGTCCCTACCTTCGGGGGGGGGGGGGTGTTGTTCTCCCATTATTTTTGTCTTTGTCCAGATTTTTTGTGTTAAGAGGCTGAGAGCTGTCTAAATAGCAACACAATAAACAGTGTACAGTCACAGCTATCCTCATGTTGTTTCTATGAGATTAAATGTACTAACAGCTATTACTATATAAACAAGCATCAAACTGTATCTGTAAACTCGGCAGTGAACACGCATCTCACAGAAATCCTCAGAACTCATTGTTTTTTGTAAATATATCATAGATGGTATATTTTAACCAGAAACAAATGGCTCCCTATTGAAATGTTGCACTCAAAATGCTGAGTGCTGACATGCCAAAAAAGAAAGACAGAAAACAAAAGAGAAGAGATCATCTCAGAAAGTGCTCTTAACCTTGAAACTTCTTTTTTCAAGGGGGGAAGCCCCCTGCTGCCACATCATCATGTGGGGGGCAAGCCCAAAATCCTCGTGAACTTATATATACCAACTCCTTCATTACCATACTTTGGAGAAAAGGGAATATTCTGAGAAATGTTGTCTTGGACTTAATATGTGTAAGTCTGTTCTTTTGAAGATTCAGTCTCCATGTTTTGGGACTTGCTGTAGCAGGTCCTGACATTTCAAATGGTTACCAGACTGGGAAAGGATATAATTTTATTTCAGACATATCTATAGCAGACATATTACTAATCATCAGAGAATGTCCATAAATTAGTCAATGAACAAACAACTTACAGAAACCCTCGTAACTCATTGGTTTCCATAAAAATATTACATACATTGCAGGGTAATCAATAATTACTCTGGATATATTTTCATTTTATCCTTATCTACTGTTCTGCTGGGCTGTTTTTACTTCTCCCTACAACTTTATAATTGAAAAATCTGGTTGCCACTGATGCAAATTTACCCATCTGTATGCATATTGTTCAATTTTACATCCCACTTTTATTTCACAGACAGGTTGTATTGCAGACAATTTAGTCAAAAAACTGCTGTCAACATGGACAATTTGATTTATACAGATTAATGATAACATAGTTAGGTATAAACAACAGTATTTCACCACATCAATGCCAGCTGGTGACACCTTCCTTTGAAGCTAGCTGTAATTCTGTGATACATTAAAGTGAGTTCAGCTATGTGCACACAGTTTTTAAGTACTATTTGTGCCACACATAATAAATGAGGTTCATTAACATTCAATATTTTGGAATCCCATCTGTGCACTTACACATAACTTCTCAAATTTTGGGGAATTAACCAATAGCTCAGTATAATGAGAAGGTGCTCCACAGAGCTACCCAATAGTTATCAGTAAATGAGGATATCTGTAATACATGGCCGATATCCTCCTATAGTCTAATACCATCCTATATGCACCAACTTTAAAATGTGATTTTGATACATTTACTAATCATACCATTGCTAACTGTGAACTAAGTGGGACCTAAGTTAGCAAGTTTCATCTTTAAGACTGAGAGAGGAGGCTTCAGCATGTATGGATCCCAAAATGGACAGAGAATAAGACAACCCATATGCTCACTGTCTGTGATAGACATCTGCAGAGGATGCAAGCATGCCCCAGGAACTTTACCACGATTGAGATATGGAACTGCGAGGGAGCACCACAAACAGACTGGATCTACTGAACTGGCATTCAGTTCCATCACCATTATAATGACTTGCATTAGTGAGATGATGAGGATTTTCACCAAAAGGTCCCAGAAGTCTGACTCCAGGCAGTGAATACCTATAGTAAGTTTCATAATCCACACCTTAACATCTACATCTTAATAAATATATTTGTTAGTTATATCTATTTATGACACTATCTCACTTGAATTTAAAGGTTGTCTGTACTGATAAGAATAATGGAAAAGTAGTTAACATTACCATGTTGATGCAGTCTGAGATTATCTGTAACTATACTGGGCCAGTGTACACAGTATTAATAACATTTGATTATGACTGTACATTCATATGTACATTACACATATAGCTATGAATGATATTCTGTAAATATTACTTTCATAATGATGAAGTAATTGTTCTTCAAGTTAGCTCAAGTGGCTAAGCAATGAGCCCACATGACTTCTGATCTATGTGTGGGTTCAAATCCCAATGTAGACTATTTTGTAAATAGTGGTGCTTATGTAGCTAATTTTTAATATAACATATGGAAGACCTATGACTGTTTGGCAACTTAGACAGTACATCTTTTTATATATCTAGCATGGTCATGGCTCACTGATACCTGAAGGACTTAGTACACAGATGATTATGCATTTTTACATTATCTGTAACATTTTGAGAGGCATCAAATGGTATATCACAGTATGTGTGCATGCTCACTAATATACATATGCATGCATACATACATTATTAAGCTTTACACTATAGAAAGTGCATTATCATAATATCCATGTTTGTTGTATTCACTTTCACAATTTGTAAGAGCAATGCAGGTCAGCATGGCTAACATATGTTGTATTTTGTAAAACATAATCCAACTATAAGACAGTTAAACACTTGTACATAATGCTGCTGTAAGACAGATTCCACTGTTATGCCAAAAAAACAGCCCACAGTAATTCTCTATGATGGAAGGAATTGTGCTGTCTGTTAGTTCAACACATTAAGCAATGGGCATATCTCTCAACTGTTGAGATTTTCACTGAATGCCTAGGTTTTTTCATCATATTTTAGTTTCTTTCTCATAGAATGTGTGATTTTCAGTCAAATCACTGAAGATTGTATTATGATTGACACACAAGCATTCATGTAATTTAGGACTAAGCAGATACAGTTATTCTATTTTCCTGTGTTGTATTGTTGTTCACAGGACTGTCATTTCATCATTCTTACACATGAATGATGCTCTCTCTCTCGCTCCTGCTCTCTATCTCTCTCTCTCTCTATATATATATATATATATATATATATATATATATATATATATATATATATATAGATATATATATATATATATATATATATATATATATATACATATATATATATATTTATATAAGGGTGTTTGTTACACTTATTGTACTGTTTCCATGACAGTATATATGTTTATGTGACACTAAATATTATTTGTATACGTATGCATCTTGCTGTTTAACAGTTGCTCATTCCTGCATCTGTGCCATTTGTACACAGACATGTTTAGAGCCTTCAGCAATACAGTTTGTCCATGTTATATACCTTTGCCATTTGCTTCAATGTAGCTTTGGTGGACTTCCACACCACCGTATGTGGTGAATACATGCATGTGCAATGTGTCCCCTTAGATAAGGTTGTGCTGCTTTACCGTGTGTCTGCATACTCTTGCTAACATTTCCTGACTGATGCTTGTCTGTGTTGTCCATCTCCCTCTCCCCTTTTTGCTTTGGCATATATGTTGGACATATACATGGCATATGTTAACCTTCGTCTACATTATTATCGTCATGAAGTTGCACTGTTCCAGCACTATCTTGGGCCAATGATTTGGCATTCATACATGTATAAGGCATCTGCATACAAGGTACTGGCAATTGCCTGCATTCCATCATTGTTCATGATGTAATTCTGTGGTGTGCATTACCTGAGAATTGGTTTTCTTCATTACTATGCACAAGTCGGCATTTCTTATCTAGCATTACTCATACTGTCTTACTATTTACATAGCATTTCATGTCATTGCATGTGTGTATGTGCCCTGACATTTCTTTCTGATAGACTCATGTTAATCCAGTGCCTATCCCATATAGTCACAGTATGTCTGACAACACATCTGTGTTGCCTCTGACGTGGCATATATCTTTGACATATGGATCCCATCTCACCTGTGTTTGGTTTCTGTACATTTTTTTTTTTTGTCTATTAAACTGCCACTTTCATGCATTGCTATAGTATTGTTCTTTGGCACTGTGTTTGGCTGTTTACCTTTCACATGCAAGGTTAGAGGTTCTAGTCTGTTCTCTGTTTATTTTCTTCCACATTTTCTTGGCTGGATTTGCTCACCCATGCTGTTGATTGGCTTACACTTGCACTTTTGGCAGACTACTTCATTACTGGATTCACTATCCACTGTGTACTGCAATCCCCGTTTATTTCTTTACAGTACAGACCTACTATCAGTCGTGCACATTCAGGTATGACTGTCATATAGTTTCCAACATCCTGGCACTGAGTAGTGCATATGTACATATATAGTATTGCACTGTACCATGGCTGGTATGCATCTCTACTCTGCTTGTCCATTTTCCATCACCCATGTTGTAGAATCTGTGTGCTGTCTGTGTACCTAACTGTCCTTTATTTTTCCGACCTTTATCTGTCATGTCTTGTAATATTTGTTGCATGTTCTACCTGCTGTATTCCCTCCTCCTCTTTCCCTGTTTTTTCCATTCCTTCTGTTTTCAAAAAAAAAAAAATCAGAGCCCTTTCCCACTAAAGAAATTATTCATTCACCTCTGACTGTACCTCATATTTTCCTGTTTCATCATGCCTTTTGTTTGTTTCTCTTCTTCACCTTCACCCCACATGTGCTTTTCTATTCCCCTATTTCCATGTGTGTGTATGTTACTTGTGCTCCCCAAACATTTCCTGTGCCCATTTTTAGCTACTGTTAGCCATGATGAAGTGTCAGTGATTGCCCTTTGCATTAATTCATTTTCTTTGAAATTTTGTCATTTCTATAAGATTCTGCATATTCTGATGAACATATTTATTTATATACATACATGCACAAATTACAACAAAATATATAACTGTTTGTGGATATGTGACACATTCTGGATAGATTGGTGCATATTTGTATTTATTTAGTAATTTTCTGTTAGTTGCATTGAGCACGTATATTTTCCATGATGCACATTGGTAATCCAAATCCCGGTTTATAAAACACTTTTCTTGATATATAGATTTGACATGACTGCTTGTGAGTGCATAGACATTGCTGGATAAATCTGTTTTGTTCTATGTTATTCTATGTACACTGAGGCATATTTGCATATTACTTAGTTATCGTCAGCTTTTGTTTGAGACTCTGTGAATTGTGCTGGACTCCACAAACTTTATGAAATCTGATCCACTATGTCGTTCTGAAACTGCACTAACTTGTTTGGCTACTGCTGCTCTGTGTAGCCCCCAAATTTTTTTTTCTGACACAGTGTACTGTATAGGTCTGTACTGATTTAAAAAAGGTATCACATCTAATGTTTCTCTTTTCTCTAGGTAATGACATTTTGTAACAGTGTAAGCATATCAGTAACAAGTCTCTGTGCATAAATAAAGGTTACAGATGACAGAGAGAGCCACGTCTTGAAAACTTGTTAGACATGCATATGATGAAAGGGAAAAAAAAACACTGTCAAAGATGTGTTTCATTTGGTAGGAGCTTCTGACAATATTCATGCTTCAAATGCTTAAGTACTTGCTGTCAGAAATAAATTGGGCTTTTGGTAAAGTATATGTTATAAAACTGTAGTAAAAATCAAAGACTGCTATGCTTCAAGTTTGACATTTCCTACAATGGATAATTGCTTATGGCTAAACATTGATTTTTGTCTGCAACACGGTTCATGACTGTTATTTGACTATGCTTAAATAATTCAGAAATATTAACATTATTCAAGCACTGCAGCTCTGTTTTTTCATAACCGTTTACCAACTACAATAATTTACATACCTTGCAGTTATATCATTTGTAGCACTGTTAGTGCATAACAAGGTTACAGTTTTTGAATACAATACTAAGTGAATGGTATCTAACTAGAGATTACTACTTGATTTACTAAGATTTGAAATATGTTGAATTATAGTTTTTTTTTTGCAGATTGACAAAAATGTACGTACCTTGTGTGATTGTTTCAGAAAATCTATCATAAAGTTATACTAAAAACATTCACATTGCTTGGCAATACTGTTAAATGCAGATATGTGTATAAAGTAAAATAAGACATTATTGCAATAGTTCATTTTTGTCAGCATATTAGTACCATACAACTGGATGCTAAGATCAGTTTCATTTTCCTTCAGTACTCAGCAGATGCAAACAATGCTTAACATTATGAAGGTTGAACATTGTGCTTCTTTCTTACAAAGGAGCAGCAAGAAAAGCATGCTTTCCTTGTATAAGAACCAGGAATCCTGCTAGTCCATAGCTAGGCTGCTGGAGAAAGACTGAATGCCTGTTTGTGCCAGCAGTTTGGGAACAAATGCATGTTGTCAGAAAATGAGTTGGGTGGGGGGCTAGGTAACTCAGCAGTCACAATTCTTATTTAATTTCATGGGTGGAAGATTGCTTTTGCTTTGTTTCCTCCCCATCACAGGCTAATAAAGAATCATAACAACAATATTTATAGATAAGAAACAAGACAGTGCGGCTTGTGGGTGCATATTCATGCACAGATTTGCCTGTATTACACCTGCTACAGACTTTGATGTTAGTGGTAGCTGTCCTTCTCCTCTACCTTCACGTGTCTGCTGCGCAACAGTGAAGTTGTAAGACTCAGTCAACAAGAGGACAGAAACTCTTTATGGTGAATGGTCACATGTAGATCACTGTGTGTGTGTGTTTGCATGTTTCAGTATGTGCAGATGTATACTCAGTCATATATATGTATAAAGACATTTAAAACCTGTCATTGTATCACCTTATTAAAGATCTAATCTTATTTAAGAGTCGTATAAGAGGCCAATTGGCATAATGGTAAGGTCTTTACCTCCCATTCACAAGGTACAAGGTTTAATCCTGACCTTTGGAGTTTGCATATTCTTCTTGTTTCTTAGTGGGGTTCTTCTCACCTCTAAAAAACATGCTGTTTCCATCTCAAACTCACCAATGAATGGAGCTGTGAGCAGCAGCACAAACTCTACATTGTACTCTGTAGGGGGAAGAGCTGACAGCCCCCTTGATGGTGAAAAATATGGCTCTAGGTGATTTGGTCATGATGATTAATGTGGAAGGGATGTATGTGCCCCTATTGGCCAGTGTTTGCCTGGGTCAATAATCTTGGGTGACTGTTGAGTGAAAGCCTGGATATAAAACCAATCAACCTACCAAACATCAACTAAGAATCTCTACACTCAATGTAGGTTCACTGACACGGGTGCAGCTTGGAAGTGAATGATGGTACGGAGGAAGATGGGCATCCTATGTATCCAAGGTGGAAGGGCAGTGCAGCAAAGACATTTGGCTTGGGATCCAGATCAAGAGGACAGGCTAGAAATGGTGTGGGAAGTGTGGTGAAAAATAGGCTTCAGAAGGCAGTGAGGGATATCATCAGAATTAGTGAGAGACTCGTGGCAATCAGATTCTAGCCTAATGATAGGACAGTATTCATAATGTCACAACAGCAATAAAGAAGGAGACATATATGTATTATGTATAAGGACTTCTGTCAAATGACTTGATAGCAGCCAACTCATGGTTCAAAAAGACAGACAGTCAAAGGATCACTTACAAGAGTGGCCAACATGCAAAGCTGGTAGACTCCCTTCTAGTAAGGAAAGGGTACTGGGGTAGAATCAGTGATTGCAAAGTCATTCACTCACAGCATAAACCACTGGTTGCCACAATCAGGTGCAAGCAGTGGTCAGATAAAGCTCTAAGTTCAACAGAGACCAGGCTAAAGACTTGGAAGATGACTGGAGAGAAAGCACGATAGTTCGAGAAATTACCCAAGAACCCAAAAAAAAGAGGAAATAGGTGGAGTTGAAGAAGAATGTCAGTGCCTCAAAACAGCATGTGTGAGGACTACAGAACTGATATGTGATGGAGCCAGGTATACAAATAAGGTACATATGGAAATCTGGTGGTGGAATGTAGAAGACCAGGAAGTCATCAAAAGAAAGAAGGAGTGCAAGAAAAAATGTAAGATAGAAAAGACTGAGCAGGCTACGGAGGAATACCGACTGGCTAAGAAATAAGTTGCAATAGCAAATAACAAGGCATCGCAGACACTCTGCAAGCTTCTGGAAAGTCACTCCATAGCTAGCATAAAGAAACTATATCAGGTTGCAAGACAAAGACAGAAAGACAAAGAATATAGTCAGACACCCTTCATAAGAGATACCAGCAACAACAACCACACCAGTCCAGAGGACATCAAAGGTAAATGGAAGGAGTACTACAAGCTTCTGAATGAAAAAAAACACACACAGAAGCTGTTCTACCCCAGACACAGCCTATGATGAGAGAAGAAGAGGAGCCCACCCTAGAAGAAGTAAGGTTAGCAATAAGGAAAATGAGGTCAGGGAAAGCAGCAGGCTCAGATGAGGTCACAGCCGATATGATGAAGATGTTGGATAAGGAGAGGATAAATTGCTCCTGAGGGTGTTCATAGCAGTGTGGAAAGAAATGCATATTTTTTATTTATTTTATTTTACATTTGTTGACCGGGCTAGTCCAATTGGATATATGTCCATTTTCAGTGGAGGCACGAGGAGAAAAGCTCCAGCAAACACAGAAAAAAAACACAGTATCATTTATAATATGAGACATTTACAAATACAGCTAAATTGACATATACTAATCACATTCAATTACATGTTGTTGCATTTCAGTAAAACAGGAATCATGGTACATTTAAGTTATGGTTAGCCATTTGAACACATTTCCTAATAAACATTTGTATAAGAGAAAACTTTGTATTTAGAGAGACTAGACACAATATATTTTAAGAGAATAAATCTAGACACAGAGTAGATAAAGAGAAAAAAAAAATATATATATAATAGAATATGTAGAAGTTTATAAGTAATCTGGAATAAGCAGAGCTAAATTTAATCTGATGGATACATGCCTAGTCAGGTTTAGTACAGGGGCACAACCAGTGTGTTGTAATGCAGAGTTTCAGTCTATTTTTCAAGAGTGATGGAGAGGGAAGAGAGGAAAGGTTACTGGGGAGAAGATTCCAAGTTTTTCTAACAGCATTAGAGAAAAGAGATTCACCAGCCTTGTTGTTAGGTTTAGAGGTATGTAGAAGATTGTTATGTGAGGAACGTAGTGATTTCCGATTTGTATATGGAGTGATGAGGGTAGATATAATAGGAGTACTGAATGGTTTATAGAGAGTTTTATGAGCAATGGTTAGTTGATGGAATTTAATCACATTTTGTAGTTCAAGCCATCCTAGCTGCTTTATATTTATGCAGTGGTGGGTTCTGTAAGGGTTTCCTGTTGCAAATCTAGCGATGTTATTGTAGGAAGTTTCCAGTTTGCTGAGGTTATTTTTTGAAAGGTTAGTAAAAATAGGTGAGGCATAGAGGAGAGAAGAGATTAGATGAGTGTGAGCTATGGTTGTTCTAGCTGTATGGGAAAGGTAAGGTTTAGTCCTATAGAGGGAGCCAAGTTTTTTGTTGACAGTTTTTATTGTATTATTGATATGGGTGTCAAAGTTCAGATTGTTATCTATGGTTGTACCCAATAGTTTGGTGGTTGGCTCAGGTTATATAGTGATACCATTGGTAGATGCAACTGAAAAATCAAGTGGAGAGGATTTGTGAGTTGGATTAAAGAGGAGGAGTTTAGTTTTTTGGGGGTTCAAAAGAAGGCAACGCTCTGTAAACCATTGTTCAACTGTGTTAAATGTCTTCTGGGTAAGAGAGAGGAGTTCATACGTGGATTTGGCTGAGCATATTAGTGTGGAGTCATCAGCATATTGTATGCATGTAGCTTGGGGGATGGCTAGATGAAGGTCGTTAATAAATATTGAGAAGAGGAGAGGTCCTAGTATGGACCCTTGAGGGACACCTAGGGTAACTGGTTGTAGGCTAGAAAGAGTCTTATGCCAAATTACTGCCTGTTGTCTCTTTTGTCTAGGTAGGACTGGAACCATTTTATGGTAGGTGCATCTAAAGATAGGGATTTGAGTATGTTAATGAGAATCTGATGACTGACCATGTCAAATGCTTTGGACAGGTCAATGAATAGTGCTGAAGAAAGGTTATTAAGTTTACGGTTTTTGTTTATGCAATCTGTAAAGGAAAGAAGGGCAGTGGTGGTGTTATGTGAAGGTCTGAAGCCATGTTGAGAGCTGGAAAGTAAGTTATTTTGAGTTAAGTGCAATATCCCAGATGACTGGAAAATAAGCATAACTGTGCCGGTGTAGAAGAACAAAAGGGACATCCACAATGGTGGGCAGTACAGATGTATCAAACTCCTGTCACACTGCATGAAAGTTCTGGAGAGGGTGATTGATAAATGGATACACATAGTAGTGGAAAGTAAGATAGGAGATGAACAGTTCAAATTCAGATTAAGAATGCAGAACAACTGACTCAATGTTTGCAGTGAGAATGCTAGCTGAAAAGAAGCTAGAGATGAGGAAGGAGTCCAACTGGGCTTTCCTAGACTTGGAGAAAACATATGACAAGGTTCACAGAACGCTACTTTGGGCAGGATTATGGTGGATTGAAGTCTCAGAAACATTAGTAGAATTAGTGCAGGCTATGTACAAGGACCCAATGACTCAAGCACAAACAGTGTTAGGTCTCATAGACAGGTTGCCGGTGGGACTGGGTGTGCACCAGAGTTTAGCTCTGAGTCCACTGCTGATCATACTGGTGATGGACTATATTAGCAAACAGGTCAGAGGGGACAGATCAACAAAGTTACTGTATGCAGATGATGTGGCATTACAGTCAGGCTCTGAGCAAGAACTCCAGCAAAGGATAGTGAATGGAATGCAAAAATGAATGCATGTGGGATGAAATTAAGTACAGATAAGACAGTGGTAATGGCAACAAACTTTGGAAATCAGAAAAAGCTGAGAATTCAAATAGAAGGGAAAATAGTGGTATAGCTTACCAGCTTCAAGTATCTGGGAGGCATGGTTGAGGAGAAGGGAAGTCTGAATGAACAGATCAAAGCAAGTGTCAGAGGGGTTGCAGCCAACTGGCATAGAGTGTCAGGTGTAGTGTATGAGAGATGAATGTTAAAGAAGCTGAAATGAAAGGTATACAAAACTGTGGTGTGATCTGTACTACTGTATGGTACAGAAACCTGGACAGTAAAGGTAGAGCAGATGAGAAAGCTAGAGGTAATGGAAATGAAGTGTCTGAAAAAGCAGGTAGGATGCATATTTTGGGACAGATGAAGAAATGAAGACATGAGAGCAGAAGCCAAAGTAGCGTGAATTGCAGAAAAGATCAAGGAGAACAGATAACAGTGGTTAAGGCACATGTGAAGAAAAGCAGAATACAATTTGGTGAAGAAGATGTAGGACAGACAAGAAGAAAAAGAGGAATTGAAGGCATCCAGCAAAGAGGTGAATGGACTGTGTGAGAGAAGATCTGTGACAGTCAGGCCTGAGTGTCGAAGAATGCAGGAGTGTGGCATTGAATCAAAAAAGATGGTGACAGTTAACATGACACCCCAACCGCATGTAGGAAATGAGAAGAAGGGGGTGATGTTGATGATGATGATGATGTTTGTATCCCATAACATCAGCACCTCATAATATCCAAAAGAGTTAGAGCAGGCAAAACTTGAACCGGTACAAAAAGTATCTCATTAATTTAGTGATGTCTATGATAGGAAGAAAACTGAGAAGCCTGAGAAGTCTTGGCATGTTCATCAAAATTAAGGAAAAATACATTAACAATTGTCAGGACATGCGTAGAGGTACTAGAAACCACTAAAGAATATAAAAAAAGGAAATGAGTGATGGTCATTCTGTGCTAAGCATAAACTGTCACTTTTAACTAAAAATAGGGACAGAGCTGCATTATGTCGCATGCATAAGAATTAAAGCACTAGAAAAGCAAATAGTTATAGACAATAATAATAACAGAAAAAAGCTGAATGAGTTAAGGGAGAATGAATGGTGACTGGTACATCTGTAATAATGGAATTGTAGAAGAAGGAAGCAAAGGGGAGGCTGGGTGAAAAAGACAAGAAATATAAAGTATAAAGAAAGTTCTGCAGGGAAAGGAGGCACAATAAAGAAGATAGGAATTAGATTTCAGAGTTAGGAAAATGATAGAAAAGAGACAACTGTGGTATTAGTAAGTGGAATAGGACATGAAAATAGTGGTCTGGGAGTTGGAGAGATATGAGAATAGAATGACAATAGCAAGCTAGATATATAATAAGGATATATAATAAGGAAAAGAGAAAGGATTGTAATATAAGCAACAGAAATTCAGAAACAAAGGAATAAAGGAATGCATTAGTTCCATGACATACAGGATTAAAGACCTGATTATAATCAAGTGATTACATTTCTAGCAGCAGCCATATCACTGTAGGAACTCAAAGGGGAAAGAAGGAAGCCACTCACCTCTGTCTGGTGGAAAGGAGGGAGGGTGAGAGGGGAAACATGCTGTGGAGGCCTGCAACTACTATGTTGCTAATGGTGATACAGGAGGTCAGCATGAGGGTGGGAAAACAGTAAGGAGATGTGTCACTGTGGAAGTGAACTTTGACTTCATACAGTCTGAGTGCATGCTCAAAGAGGATGGAATCCTCATATGAGCACACCAACACAAACATTCAAATATTCATCTCACAGTATCCATGTAAACCCATACATAGTAAGCCTGGAACTAGTACGTTGCAGATTTAGGCCTAAAGTTGAAAACCCTGTCTGTCTGCCTGCCTGTTTTTCTGTACTAGGATGGTCCCTCACTGATAGCCTGAACATTGCCCCTGGTGGTAGAAGGGGAATAAATGTGTGAAAAGATGGCAGGTAAGAGACACAATAGTTTGCATAGGATGGGACAAAAAGCATACTAGTAGAGGTAAAGAAGAAAAGCAGTGCAAAAGAAAAAAAATGGGTGCAGAATATATAAAGATCAGTGGAAAAGTAATGTTATTGCTAAGAGAAAATACGAATAATAGGAGTAGGAAACACCAGACGGAGGAGTGTATGCTGATGCTGAAGGAAAAGTTAATGGAAGGCTTTTCTGTGTAGATGAGGTACCTGATGTCACACTTTGATGAACAGAGCCTATAATAATAATAGATGTAAAGATGAATGTGTCCATATTATACTACATTCTTTGTACAAATTATGAAGTATTATCCACTAAGGAAGTCAAACAAAAGTCTAATGATATGGCTGAAGTGAGTATAATGAAAAGAAGTTATGCAGCATTCTCAGAATGCTAACAGTGCCAGTGAGTGCTAGGCCTAAGAAGAAGAGACTTGATGAATTTAAGTGGCTCAGAAATGTGTGCATGCCACAAGGAGATAATATAATTGGGGAATGGGTGATACTTGGGAGAAGAGAAACATTTAGGCTAGTGACTGCATTGTTCCGAGACAGCTGAGCATGCATAAGTTGAAAAATTATACAGACAGTAGACCAGCTTAAGCCTTTCTTTAAAACAGCATGGTGTAGAGACATAGAGATTGCACACTAAAATAAGTAGGGAGAATTCAGCAGTATGAGCAAAGCAAAATTTAATGTTAAGAGAAACTGTGTCATAAGCAACTCTATATTCTGCAATGTAAAGATTCTAATAAAGAGAATAAACACAGTATAAGTAGTAGTGGAAGAGGGGTACATATATATGGCAGAAATTACTGAAACATGCAAGATTTAGTATGAACTATGATTATCTGTGCCAGATAACAAAGATATAGCAGAGTTCAGAGTAGAAGAAGGAATGCTGATACATGTGACAAAATAGACTGACTGCTGGGCAGAGGATCTTGAAAGTAATGAGAAGCAAAGAATACAAAAAATATGATTTACCTAAGGACAGACAGTGAGAGAGTAAAGGAATACTGCATACATTGGAGATGAAGATGATGCAAAAGTAAAAGAAGAATCAGAGGTTGGACCAGAATGAAAACAATGCAGGATCTAAATTTCCCTTGCATATAATGAAAGATGACACAGTAATTTGTTAAAAGAGATAGTGTAGACAATGAAGTAGGTTAATCCAGAGTTTGAAAGAAAAAAACAATGAAAAAAGCACATTCCATGTGATCCCAACTGAAAAAAAGTAAGGTGGGTATGGTGGAAATTACGATTTAATTGAGAAATGATGGTTTTCTGTTATTATGATTCTCTATAAATGCAGGGGAAAAAAAGAGTTCCACAATGGAAATTTTGGCCTACAAGAGTGCTGATTACAGGAAGTTTAAGTTCTGGCATAGGAAAATGGCATGAAAAGATTGTTTAATAGTTGTTTGTTATACATGTATTTATAAAAATCAATAAAAATTATGTGAAAAAAAAGATTTCTTAGAAAAATTTTGGTGTTACATGAAAGACAACAACAGAAAAACAAAAGAAAGTCTTTGAACAGGAGGACATGGAAAATGCAGAAGGAAGAACACTAGAAAGCAACTGATTTAATAATGTGCCATATACAACCAGATTTAAGAAAGCACACTAAATGGCAAAGAAGAAAGATAAGAAAATAAAGCAAACATGAAAAAAAATAATTATATGGAGGAGTGCAACTGCATTGTAAAGAATGATGAAGTGGAAATAATAAAGGATTTCCTTAGGCAGATAGAAAATGGCTAACAATACATTTTTTCAGACAAATAAGAGTTGAATTTTTGGCAGTGCAGAAAGAGAAAGAAAATGTATTTCTGGAACTAATGGAGTAGACAGAGCTGTCGGGTGACTTCTTAGCCTCATTATTCAATAAGAAGAACAGACTGAGGACTACAAGCTAAGGCTATCATTGGGAGTCAGGTGGAGGCAATTACAGAGATAAAAAATATGTAAGGAGAGGTAGAAATTAATTAAAAGGACTACTATGGGAATAAAAACCAGAGAGAAGATGAATAATGTCTAGAGTTCTATAGAAGAAATCTACGATGTACACTCCATTAAGTAATAATACCCCACACTGTAGAAAGCACTGTTTAATAAGGGACTAGGTATGTTGTGAAGGCTAATACCCTAAGAGCATCCTTACCTGCTTTTGGTCCTATGTTCACCAGTATCACCCTTCCTGAGGTATAGTTTTGTACTTAGAATATGTAGTTTTTTTGTAACATGAAATGAAGGGAATTTCAATGCCACTGATGGTAGATGCAATGACACAGAACTAGTCTACCCCATTCAAATACATGGCTCAAAGTGGCAACAACTACAGAAGGTACAGAGAAGCAGATGGTTCATGTGGGTGAGTAACTTGAGTTTGGTTTAGGATAAACAGACCAAACCAGTATACTAGCTTGGCCAGTCATAGAGACTCATAAGGTAATTGTTTTGTTGGTAATAATGAAATCCAGTTAAATTTCTATAACTGTATTATTTATACTGTGCAACAGTAAATAATGATGAGACGGCACTGAATCCTTCAATATGCTAACACAGGGCCTGGGGAGGTTCACATACTCTGCTATGTGCTGTTCATATTCCAACAGCATGCAGCTACTACAACAATAAAGGCAGATTGTTTTTCATATTAGCATAGTTTTAAGATATGGTATAATCACATTGGCCAGTACAGTTGGGGAGTATGTTGACTTGTTCCTCTGTTACTATCTGAACAGGTATCGCTGTACAGTATGTTAGCTGCACATTTCATTTTCAAAATTAAGTCACTTACACTTTTTTATTTTAAATGTTTTATTTTTATGAGTGAAAAAGTAATTCATTTGTTGGACTTTTACTGGAAGTAAAATGCATTTTCTTATTTTAATTCAACAGAATTTTGGTGATGATCAGTAATTTGATAGCTTAGTAAAACAGATGACAGAATGTTGTTTGTGTGCATGTGTGTGTCTGTTAGTGCGTAGACAAATGTGTACAGAATTTGACAACAAAGATCTATTCTGTCACTGTTCTGCATTATTTTATGCACGGATTATGACTGATATATCCAAAGCACTTTACTCATTTATGTGGTTAGCCTTGCTGAACATTGCCTGGTTTCCAGACGATAAAATGAATTTGGATGTTGGTGAGTGCAGACTATACAAGACACATATCTTAGACTATACTAATGCCTAGCCATGGAAAGTGGAATGTCATATGATGCACTTGCCTCTGGAAACAGAGTCCAGGACTAATAACATAGTGCACTGTCGCCTCATAGCAAGACGTTGTCCCGTTCGATTCTCAGCTAGAGCGTCTTCTGTGTGGAGGCATACATGAATGGGGCGTGCCTTCGTTGAAGGTTGTGCGTCAGGGCCTGTAACTCGGTACGTAAAAATCCACTACCATTCATTAGCGGACCGGAGTTCCGCTGTGGCGACCCCTAACCAGGAAAAGCCGAAAGACACAAACAAACCTTTTGCAAGACTTGCACTCTAGGTGGCACTGTGCTACATTAAGGGATCCAAAAAACCAAAGTAGAATGAGCAGTGCTTGCATGCAAGTAGCTGCACTTCAGAGTATGTAAATAAGCACAACAAAATCTATCCAAGTGGGCACATCAGTGTAAAAGCCAGTAACATGTTGACAATATCTACAAAATGGATGCATACGAGAGGCACACTGTGTCATCTCACGAGAACTGAAAAATTGGAATTCAGACTGATCCATGCTGAAATAAGATATGCATGCAGGGGCTAGGCTGTGCATGGTAGTTTGAAGAATATCAGGGTGGCACAACATGTCACAAACAGCTACATAGTCTTGAATATTTAAAGCTGTTGTGCTATGCTATCAGGAATTGTGAGCATTTCTCAGATACTTGAATATGGAAGAAAGAGGTATTTAACAAGTCAGAAAAATGGGAAGTCAGCATGTAGAATGTCATTCAGAATGGCAACAAATAGGGATATGCAGTATGGGATACAGCCACAGCATTTTGTGGGGGATAAGATCCCTATTTTTAAATAGAGACTAAATATAAAATGCAAAGCAGGGTAGGAAAGATGGGTAGGACTATTTGCAGGGGCAGACAGGCAGACATGCATAGACCATACAGCCATACTATGGTAGATATGTACACACTAGCACAATAAGCCATAGGATGAACACAGACAGTAGAAATTGGTGATGAGTAGATTACATAATACAGAGTGTATGAGGTTTGATGTGACAGAAAGGGGCATAAATTGCTGAGAAAAGAATACGTTAGCAGCAGCATATTAGCTGCCATCCTAGACTAGCAAAGACCCACTTGCATGTGATGGACCAGGCTGGCTGGACATATGGTCTATACCATCTCTGGTCTGCTTTTTATTCCAGGACACTCTTCATGTGTCCATATTTTTGTCAATTTCTCTTTTCACTGCATCCTCCATATCCATCCTCCACTGCACTGAATCAGGCAGTATGAGTGGACTACCTACCAGACAGGAGTGGTCGCTTATCTCTGGCATGACATTCCAATCTTCATCACATTTGTCTTCCTCAGCAAGAGCCTAAGCAAGGAAAGAACATAACAGAGCTACCTATTGGGAAAACCTGTCACCCAAATATGCAGTAAAAAGACATAATTAGAAGCATGCCAAGTGATTGGTCCTGACCTTATACTGTATATAATTAATGATCATGTCTTTGAACTAAACATGACTGGATGCAAGCCACCTAAAGAAGGCAAAATGATTGCTGTCATGCTCATACCAAAGTAGAAAGGGCACCTCAGCAAATGCAAAAGGAGAAAGTTAAAGTGCAACAACACCAACAACTACATGGTAGGATTCCAGATAGAAATCCCTGTAGCTACATAACAGGTAGCAGGCAAGTGTATTTCTCCCTTTTTTAAATTTTTTCCAAATCTTTTGGGTTTCTAATACCGTGATAGGAATTGACTCCATTCCTAAGTCAAAGTATGATTAAAATTCATAAAATTAGTATTGCATCAATCTTTGATGTAAGCCAGAAGTGTTCTTTGCAGAACCAGTAATGTGCCCAGTAATGACTCCTTCTGCAATTCATACAGACTTGCATGAATTGGTAATATATCTAAATACAATTGTAGATTATTTTTTATAAGACTCAGTGCTCCTAATGGAACTGTCTGGATATCTTTCTTCCACAAAGCTCTCATTTCTGCTTGCAAATCCTGATATTTTATCACTTTGTGTCTGTCTGTATGCAAGACACTGTAGTAACTGGGTGTAGCGATTTCAA